>NC_048299.1:272799135-273065229 GCF_013100865.1 Trachemys scripta elegans | reverse complement strand
GGACCCCAGCCACCGGCTGGGCACTTCTCCTCCCCGGCTCCAGCTGCTCTGCTCCAGCAGCGCAGGGTCCGGAGGCATGGGGGCTGCCCAAAGCCGGTAGTGCTCGGGCAGCTCGGCTCTTAGAGCTGAAGAGTCAGGGGAGGAGCACAGCAGCCGTGGGAGGGGAAGTGCCCGGCCGGTGGTATTTTTCCCAGACATGTTCGGCTTTTTGGCAATTCCCCCCGGACGGGGGTTTGATTACCAAAAAGCCGGACATGTCCGGGAAGAACTGGACGTATGGTAACTCTATAATTATGGCAGTCACCTTGGGCAATTTTAGCTGGAGACAGTAAAATACGGGAGGAACAGTGCAATGCATATAAAGTCAAATGCATGGCTGCAATATATATGTACCATATGTACATGAGATCAGGTGAGGATGGAAGTGGCCAGGACTCTGCCTTCTGCTTCTATTCCCAGAAGTGGTACAGAGGTATGTATTGTGTCCTGCGCATGCCAGCTGATGAGGTGCTTGATGTTAAACCAGAAATGTGGATACCCAGAACAAGGTAAGCAAGTTTGATGAAGGCATTATGGTGGCTGTTAGTGGTAATTGTTTTAGTGTGGTAGCAGACAAGCAGTCTGATTTCCACCAGCACTCCACAGTGCTCCCAAAACAATACTGATTCTTACTTCTTAAGAGGATTTTGTTCCTTAAAAACATAGGAGCTACTGCATAAAGATGGAACTATATTTGAAAGCACATTGTAAGCCAGCCTCACAGTAGTGAACCACATGTAACTCTAGTGAGTGGGAACCATTCAAAACCTGAATCTTTGAAGGTTCATGTGAAGCTATGGGGTATCCCATAAGACCATGTAGTCCTGTAAGTGACAACACCCTTTATGGTTTGGGATAGGATTAGTGGACTGCTACCACTTGCCAGTATTTTTTGGGGATGGGGTGCTTTTTCATCTCGTGTCTTCAGCAGTCACTGTCCATCAAAAATCTTGGATTGCCTTATGGGGAAAAGGAAGAGCAAGCAAGTACAATGGCTCTCTGCTCATGCCACTCCCTCTGAGAGTGTAGAAAATGACTTCTAACCCCTGTCACTGTGTGGGAATTGGCTTAGACCACAGGGAACCAGAACCCTGGTGACTCATGATCAACCAACCAATGCATCCCTCCCTCCCCAAAAAGTATAACATCCTTATTATATTGTAAAATTTTGCACCAATTTCTTCATCTTGGGCCTCATAGCATCAGTAGCTGGGACAAATAATTTATTTAATGACTGTACATTGGAGGAAATCACCAAAAAAGTGATTTTTAATTTTTTTTGCAATAAATATAGTATTATGCATTTGATTACAGACCAGCATTTTTTCAGTCTAGTTTTGAATTAATGTTTTTATTGACCCTTTTTGTAGCTGGGTGATTTTTAAAAAAATAAATCCAGACCAAACCCCCAAACATCTGGTGAATTAAGTTTTATCATCTGTGTGTTGAGGGTGGATCTTGTTTACATGAATGTTCACCTTTTGACTTGGCAGAGACATTTGTATAATATTAAAGCACAAGTTGGAAAAACTGCATATTATTGTAACTACGATAAAAATTGTTCACTTGAATAACTTAGTTCTTCATAAACAACAATGAATTACAGATAGTTATTTTAAAATAGGTGTTTTTATTGGGGATGTCTGTTACTATATATGAACAGCATTTATTGATACCTAGGCTTTGCTGTAGAAAATTGATGTATTTACATGTTGAATATATAAAACCAAATGTCTGCAATATAAATAATTTCCTAACGCAGCTGAGTATATCTTGGGGAGGGAGTGTGAACCAGTTGATAGGTCACTAGACTGGGACTCTGCAGACCTGATTCTACTCCTGCTGCTACCAATGACTGGCTGGGTGACTTTGGGCAACTAACTTCACCTCTCTGCTTCAGTTTCTCAGTCTGTAAATTGGGGGTAGTGATACTTGCCTCTTTTGTAAAGAACTTCAAGATATATTCATGAAAAGTGATTTTTAAGAGCTAAATATCAAGCTGGAAAATATTAGTTATTGTGACCATCTTCTGATCTTTCTGATAGGGTTATAGTACATTTATTTAAAATACTTTTTCATGGTTTTTGGGCAGCATTTATTATTTTAAAGGCAGAACTAATATTGCTATGCACTGAGTGAATCACTTTCTCTTTATTTAATTTCATGTATAATCTTTGAAAGCAAAGAAACAAATGAGCAAACAAATAGTAATATCCAGTGAAGCTAAATTTTATTATTTTTTGCATCAGACTTATAAAACAAGTGAAAATGAGTCTGCTTAAAGTAGTCCAGACAGCAGTAACCAGAATCGACTTACTTTGCTTTTCCGTTTTTCATAAAAACGTATAAGTCTATGGAACTATACTATAATGCAACTATCTATTGCAATTAACTGCATTTTTGATTTCTACTTGGTGTCTTTTTAAATTCACACCTTTATTTTTAAACCATTCCTGCTAAAGCATTGATTGCTAGCATTTTGCTTTAAATTGAGAATTTGCATCTTTTGTGAAATGTAGCTTTAATATAATTCTCGGTTAAAAGATATTTTGTCTATTCTTCAAATTCACCAAAAGCTTGGATTCTTGGCTGTAACACCAACATTTGAAAAGAAACTATTGTCATATTATTGGTCATGACAACTTGACATATTGGTTAATATGGGAGAGAAGTACTAGGATGAAAATGAATTAAAAAGTAAACTTTCTAATTAAGAGAAACTACAGATCATAATTTGAAAGAAAAAGTAATGCCAAGTGTCCTTAATTCTAAGGACTGTGTTATTGAGGTAGAAATAGATTGGAGTATTATTTCCTCTAATAGAAATATAGCTTTTGTAGAAAGGAATGATAGTTTCCCATTTCACTGTTCAATTTATATAGATATTACAAACAAATCTAAAATAGCAATGATTAGATAATCTTACATTTTTAGTCCAAAAATATGGGTACTAGCAAAATTCTTCTAATCTCTCCTCTGCTCTGTTCTCAATCCCGATTATAATTTGTTTATATCACAGCAGACAATACTAAATATTAGAATGAGACATATTTCCACAGAATCCAAAAAATTTGGAACCTGTGCTGAAATCTGGTTAAAACTTGACATAGTCTTGCACCTCATAGTGAGATGCAGCCTTAGCTTTCACTCAGAATTTTCTTGCTGTTTCCTTTTGTTTCAGCCATCTTTATAAAGTATATCTTTAATGGAAATCTAAAAAGGGTAATGCAAGTGCTGCGGTTTCCTTGACAGCTGTGGGACAAAGTGAGAAAAGTCCTTGGATTCAGACCCGCTACTTGTCCCTCTCATCACCCCAATCATGGATCCGATGTGATTGTATATGAGGGGCATTTCAGATGATTGATGATTGGAGAAGTCATGTCCAGTATTTTTGGATGGGCAGTAGCAACAGAAGGCATATTTTCTTGTCTCACTGTGTAATGGCCTCTGCTGCTGCTTCTGCAACAGTGATATTAGTTTTGGTTGGTTACCTGTCTGGTTCTCCCATAGACATCTCTGCCACTTTCTTCCATATTACCCTTCTAAGATACCTACTAAAAATGGCAAAATTCTGATGGTTAGGTTAAGGGGCTGTCCTTTATGTGCAATGTATATTTTTAAAAAAGTATATCAATGTACATATTTTGATCCCCTCTCTCCCAACACTCATGTTTTCCTTAGGGCAAAAAAGAAGAAAAAAATGTTAGTTCCACTTGTTTATCATTGCCCTAACCACTTAGCTTGCGTAGTTTGTCCTACTCCTCCTTCCCATTTGTCACTTGTCACTTCAGATTGCATGCTCATTGGGGCAAAAAGACTGTTTGTATAGTGCCTAGGGAAGTGGCCCCCTGTACCTGATTAGGGGTTTCTGGGCGCTACTGCACTAGAAAAAATAACTACATTTCAATGTGTTCAGTGTTTCAGCTGCTGCACCCAACTACTGTTACAAGGTTTGAGACCTCTATCTACACAAAGGGTCAGCATTAGAAAAATGTAATGTAAATACATTTTACTTTAATAAAAAAATAGGTCAGTGTATGGGTTTAGATGTTAAGTTCCGTTTTTTAAAACGTTATCATGAATTGAATTTAGTCATAACAAATGCAATTGCTGCTGTTAGAGGCATAAATCTCTGCTAGTCTCATGTTTCCACACAATTTTACTGAGTTTTCCCATTTTTTCGTAAGAAGGTGTACCAGTTCATACAAAGTGTTCTGTAATTTTCCTGAGGTCCCTATTGCACTTTTTCAAATTCTTTAGGGCAGTGGTTCTCAAACTTTGTTTTCACGGACCACTTGAAAATTCCGGCGGGTCTTGGTGGACCACCTAATGATCTTTCCAAATGTTTGTACCGTGAGGTAACTATTGCAAAGTGCTTTACATTAAAAGTGCTATATAAATTTTTAAAAAATAATTAACGTTTTCTACAAATAAAAGCACACAACTCATATTTTAATATCAGTAGTATTACCTTTCTAATGTGATGGATGTGTCCCCTCCCCCATGTCGTGGCAGCCCCTGAACTGGGGCTGGAGTGGGAGGGGAGTCTCCCTGGCAGCCGCAGCCCTGGAGCTGGGAAAAGTTGCCTCTTTCTCTGTCTGTCACAGCCCTGCATGCCCCTAATTCCCTGCAACCCCTCTTCTCACCCCATTGCCTCCTCCTACCTACCCCCTGTTCCCCCCAAGGCCATCACCTCACCTTACATGTGCATTTTCTCACTGGCCGTGGTTCGCCGCTCCAGGCCAATGGGGGCTGCGGGAAGCGGTGTGGACCGAGGGATGTGCTGGCCGCCCTTTCCACTGCCCCCATTGGCCTGGAGCGGCGAACCACGGCCAGTTAGAGCCACTATCAGCTGAACCTGTGGACGTGGCAGGTAAACAAATCGGCCCAGACCTCTAGGGGTTTTCCCTGAACAAGCGGCGGCCTGACTTTGAGAAGCACTGCCTTAGAGGGAACTATCCACAGAGGACCTGAATGGAGCTCACGGACCACTGGTAGTCCGTGGAACACAGTTTGAGAATCTCTGCTTTAGGGTTAGTCCATATATATACTGTAAATCTTAGCTAACTTAGTTTTCATTTCAGAATCCAATTTTTGTTCCTATTTAATATTTAGATGGTAAGGTTGGATTATTTATTTGAAAGGAGATCAATTTTTATAGTCTCAATTAACTGACCCTGGGGTTGATGGTTATATCATTTAGTTGTTAAATAAGAGTGGTCTTCAGGGAAGAGAAGGCCAGACCTACTAGTTTGATCGTTTTGGGGAAACATTTATATGGATCATCAAAGATTTCATAGTGCTGCATAAACATTAATCATTTCAACATGCCTATATGGTAGGTAAATGGTATTATCCGTATTTAATAGTTGGAGATACTGAGGCAGAGAGGCTGAGTGACTTGCTCAAGTTCTCACAGCACATCAGTGGCAGATCTGGGATCATTACTCAGGAGTTCCATTTCTGTACCCAATCTGTGCTGCCTCTGTGATCCAGAAAGTAGTGAATCTAACTAGAGAATAAGCAACCCTGGATTTACTACTTATTGGTAGGAAGGGACTGAGAATATGATGGGATAGCCTAATTTTGGCAATTAATTGATCTTTGACTATTAGCGGTAAATATGCCCAATGGCCTGTGATGGGATGTTAGTTGGGGTGGGATCTGAGTTACTACAGAGAATTCTGTCCTGGGTGTCTGGCTGGTGAGTCTTGCCCACATGCACAGGGTTTAGCTGATTGCCATATTTGGGGTCAGGAAGGAATTTTCCTCCAGGGCAGATTGGCAGAGGCCCTTGGGGTTTTTCGCCTTCCTCTGCAGTGTGGGGCAAGGGTCATTTGCTGGAGGATTCTCTGCACCTTGAAGTCTTTAAACCACGATTTGAGGACTTCAGTAGCTCAGACATAGGTTAGGGGTTTGATATAGGAGTGGGTGGGTGAGATTCTGTGGCCCGCATTGTGCGGGAGGTCAGACTAGACTATCATAATGGTCCCTTCTGACCTTAAAGTCTATGATTCTATGAATAGTGGTTATAAGCTGCTTGAATTAAAAATAATAAAGAATAACCGATTTAGATTTTAAGAAAATGTATGCATATTAAGAGAGATAATGGAGGAGGCGGCAATATGGAATGGGAGAATATATTAAATCCACCAGTGTGGAAGAAAATTGGAGCACTATGAAGGATATGACAAAGATTAACGGGTCTGAAAAATGGAAGGAATCAGGAACAGCTGATGAGTTTTCAAGAAAGGCTGTTCACAGATCAGAAAGTGTAAAATAAATCTTTGCTGGCACTGAAAATGGAGAAGTAGGAGGCATCCAAAAATAGCTGCTCAGCAGGATAGATAAAAATCAATGATTTAAAAACAATTTTTTTTATTTAAATCAAATTTTGTTGATAAAATACTTTTTGAGGAAAAACCCTATCTAAAGATACATTATAGGTCAAAGATATTGCATCATGGAATAGGGATTATTAATTCTATAGTATGAGACAATATATTCATGTAATGTTTAAGAAAAGTTTTATAAAGGAGTTCCAATAGTTCATTGATTAGGGACCCAATCTTATGGGGTTCCAGGTGCTTCTGTATAGATTATGTAAATTAATCTTTCTATCTACCCAATGGGACTCAGTGCTCAGTCTAGAAGATACCATCAGAGATGCTTAGTTTTGCAGTTCTCAGACTGTGGATTTGTCTCTCCAGAGGTAACATGCTTGTTAACAGCAAAAATGTTTTAAAATAAATAAATATATAGAGGTGAGAAATAACAGACCTCAACTCTATTGTCCCTCTGCAAATTTGTGTACACAGAGTTAATCCCTTACCTCTCTCTAAAAGTGCAAAGTTTCAAAACATTCAATGAATAGAAGATTGTTGGGGGTGGAATAGATCTGGACAAGGAGAAGAAGTCTGGAGATAAATGTGAGAAGGGAGGGACAGTAGAAACAAAAGTGAAACTGTTTGAGTAGCATAGAAGTCTTGAGGTCTGTCTTAGTGTAGCCTTTGTTGATTTGCGATCTACCATATCATTCTCTCACTAGAAGAGAGAACCTATAATGGCAGCAGGCCGTAAGATACCCAGTTTGGGAATAAGAACCATTCAAGAAATATGTTTGCTGATGATGTTTTAAAGAAAGTCACACCGGTGAACTGGTGGAAGTCACTTAAGCACTTGGATTCAGAGACTGTTGAAGAGATAATCTCACTTTTAACATCAGTAGCGTCTTCTGCCGGTGTAGAAAGAATATTTTTTTCCTTTGGACTAATTCATTCCAAATTGAGAAATCGTTTGGGACCTGAAAAAGCAGGAAAGCTTGTTTTTCTTTTCCAGATTATGAATAAACAGGAAAATGAAGGTGAAGACAACTGAGTTAGCTGCAGTAGCCAATATTTTAAGTTTCTCATGTTGACCTGGCTGACAGTCGATTTAATTTTTGTTTTTTAAAAATATTTCATTTAACTATTTTAGTTAAAAACAATTTTAACAAAAACAAACCTGATTTTAAAAAACGTGAATGTTTAATACATTCAAAAATTAATATGCTTGTTTTGTTAAAATATTATGTTTGCTGTTGAAGAAAAAAATCCAGAATACATAATGTTATTGTTTTAGTTAAATAAAACAATTTAAATGTCTTTCTGGTGATGTTCTCCTCCTAATACAACATGCAAGAAAATCCTCCAAATATTAATGATTAACCTGTTGAATTGGAGATAGTTCACCTCTTCAGGACTTCATAAATATCTGCTTCAATTACCCTTTGGTAAATGAAATAACCAAACAATAATTCATTTTCTGATATAGCTGTAAAACTAATCTGAAAAGTTTTCAAAATAAATCACTGTTTAAAAATGTATAGTTTGTACCTTCTAAAAATGAAACCTACATCTATCTCTGAGTTGTGAAGAATATGTATTAAGATTATAACAACCAACAAGAATGCACTTTTATGTAGAAATCTATGATTAAATCGAGTCTTCCTGACTAAATCAAATCCACCCTGCTGCTCAGTAAGACATGGTCATGGAAGAAGAGGAAAGACTTAAATAACTTGGAGAAATTTAACCTTGGAGAGAAGATACTAGAAACCCTGAGAAATGTATCTGAATAATATACTCCTAGTAGAAGAATCTCTAATGTTACAGCAATAGGATTTGTGTGTACTTACAAAATTTATGTAGATGAGTGACAGTTTTATTCAATCTTTCAAATGAAAAAAAGCTTAATGACTGGTGGTGCAAATATTTTCAGTCTATAGAATACTTAGGTGTGTGCTTGAAGGCAGAGCAGAATGTGTGGAGATTTGCTGAGGGGCTCTGAGGGTATGTCTACACTGCAACTAGACACCTATGGCTGGCCCATGCCCACTGACTTGGGCTTGTCGGTCTTGGGCTCTAGGGTGTTTGATTGAAGTGTAGATTTCCGGGCTTGGGCTGGAGCCCAAATTCTGGGAAACCTCGCACTTCACAGGGTCCAGCCCAAGCCTGCAAGTCTACACTTGTCACCTGATGTGCTGAGACTACCTCTGAGCCCGTTTTCTCTGCCAGTTTGGGCCTCCAGAACCCTGCCTTTTTGAACCAGACACGTCAGTCTGCTCCAACACAGACCCAGCATCTGAACCATGCCCCCCAAAGCTGCAGACTTAACTGAAAACAGCTTAGCAAGTGCTCCTGTATCTAGCACCCAGACCCAGCTCCTAATGGGATCCAAACTCCAAATAAATCCGTTTTACTCTGTATTTAGCTTCTACAGGGTAAACTCATAAATTATCCACCCTCTATAACACTGATAGAGCGGTATGCATAGCTGTTTGCTCCCCCAGGTATTAATTACTTACTCTGGGTTAATTAATAAAATCACTTTTGCTAATTAAGTATAAAGAGTAGGATATAAGTGGTTCCAAGTAATAACAGACAGAACAAAGTAAGTTACCAAACAAAATAAAACAAAACACGCAAGTCTAAGCCTAATACAGTAATAAACTGAATACAGGAAAATCTCACCCTCAAGATGTCCCAATAAGCTTCTTTCACAGACTAGACTCCTTCCTAGTCTGGGCCCAATCCTTTTCAGACTAACGTTGTGGTTTATGTGGGTCTAGCAGTCACTCACACCCCCTTAGTTATAGTCCTTTGTCCCAGTTTTTTTTCAAGCATCTCTTTGGGGTGGAGAGGCCGTCTCTTGAGCCAGCTGAAGACAAAGTGGAGAGGCTTCCAGGGCCTTTTATATTCTCTCTCTTATGGGCAGAAACCCCTTTGTTCTTCTGTGCAAAGTCACTGCAACAAGATGGAGTTTGTAGCCACCTGGGCAAGTCACATATCCATGAATGATTCAGCTTTTTGCAGGCCGACGCCATTGTTTACATGTCAGTTTCCACATTCCAAGAAAGCTCAGATGTGGATTGGCATCTCCCAAAGTCCATTGTCAGTTAAGTGTTTCTTGATTGGGCACTTACTGAGAATAGTCCTTTCTCAAGAAGCTGACCAAATGCTTCACTGAGGTTACTTAAAATTAAATACATTGAGATACAAGTACATAGCCAATATTCGTAACGTCAAATACAAAAATGATACAGACTTACAGACAGCGTAAAACAGCGAATTACAACCTTTCTATAGATGCCTTACTTGACCTCCTTTGTACAAGATTTGGTGCAACTATAGGACGTTGGTTGCAACAATGATCTACATGGTCACAATTCATGTCAATAACGTCACAGCCATGTTTAATGTCTCAGTGATGCTTGTTTTTATTCTTCCCTCTCTATTTACGTAACTCGATGCTTTCTCAGCTCATAGGATGGAGGTATTGTGGGAGTAACTATACACTCTTTTATATTTCAGACATTATAAGAAACGTTGTCAAGGTCGGATGCGGAAACATGTTGGTGATCTGTGTCTACAAGCTGGGATGTTACAAGATTCCTTGGTACATTATCATATGGCTGTGGAACTTCTGCGGTCTGTAAATGACTTTTTGTGGCTTGGAGGTAGGCTTAATTGATGCTGATAAAAACATAAATGATTTAAGATTCTGGTACAAAGCAAATGATGGTAGCTTTTTGTAGCCTTCCTGCTGCAATATAAAAAGGCAGCAATTAAATGCACTTAAAAAGACACTTAAAAAAATCCAATAAAATGTGACATGAAAATCAAGCCAAAATAATTAGTATGTGACTAAGAATGCAAGGAAAATACTGTTTGTTATAGAAAGTGAAAATTTAGCATATTTGCAATATAAAATATGTGCTTCTGTAGCATAACTCATTATGCGTGACTTATTTAATAGCAGTTTTTAAAAAGGTGATTTTAGTCCTTAGGTGAATAGGTGTGGGGAAAAATGTTTCAAATGCTACCTGTATGAGGCATAGTAAAGATTGGATGAAAAAATGTATGCTCCTGTGGCTGCCAAACCCACATATATTTAACTTACATTGACATACCTTCACTCCTTTCACCTCGTGCAAAACAGTTTTGGCCCCTAGGCTTCATCTCTTTGCAGGCCTCTTTTTTTCTTGTGCTGCTGTTGCTTGTCTCCTAGGTGCACAAGTGGTCATTGGACGCTTAGCTGCTGCTTCTCGTTCCTCCATAGAATCACAGTAGTGTAGGGACCTCAATCCATCATCTAACCCAGTCCCCTGCTCTCAAGGCAGGACTACGTAATAACAAGACCATTCTTGACAGATGTTTGTCTAACCTGTTCTTAAAAACCTCCAATTACGGAGATTCCACAACCTCCCTGAGCAATTTGTTCCAGTGTTTAACTACCCTAATGGTTAGGAAGATTTTCCTAATATCCAATCTCAACCTCCATTGCTGCAATTTAAGCCCATTGCTTCTTGTCCTGTCCTCAAAAGTTAACGAGAACAATTTTTCACCCTCCACCTCATTGTAACAACCTTTTATGTACTTGAAAACTCTTATCATGTACCCCCTCAGTCTTCTCTTCTCCAGACTAAACAAACCCAATTTTTTTCAATCTTCCCTTATAGGTCATGCTTTCTAGACCTTTACATCATTCATGTAGGGAAATCACTAGCAGCTCTTGTTGCTCTGCTCTTTGCTTCTCCTTCTGCTCCTCTTAAGATATGTATACACTTTGAGCTGGAGGTGTAAATTCTGGTGCACGGAGACATACACATGCTAGATCTGATCAAGCTGTTGTTCTAAAAATAGTGTAGCTGCAATGGTGCAAGTGGCAAAAGTGGCTAGCCACTTCGAGTATGTAGCCATCCAAGATGCTAGGTATGTACTTGGGGTGGCTGTCTGCTCACACTGCCATACCTACAATCTATTTTTAGTGCACTAGTTTGATTGGAGATAGCATGCGGTATGTATCCTTAAGCTGGAATTTGCACCTCCAGCTGAGCGTAGACATACCCCCACAGGCACATCTTTGAGTTATTTTACTTCATGGCTCCCTTCTTGCAAAAGACCTATCAGCTTCAGCCACTCTACTTCCTGTCTTTTTCCTTCCACTCTTGAGAAAGGAACAATGGTGCTTAGAACGTTCTGTTCTAGCATGGGAAGGAGCCAGACAAAATTTTTTTCATGAAGGGTGCAGTGGTATATATGTAGCCATACATATGTTACGCATGATGCGTACCATTGACAGTGGCAAGGAGGAGCAGGGCTGGCCGCCCCACTGCCCAGACAAGTGTGGCCCCTCCTTTATGACAGAGATTGCTGAAAGCATCATGATGGAGAGATCCATGGGGCTAAAATCGAGAGAGTTGCATTGTTGCCCCTGTGCACTGAAGTTCAGCACTACCGTGGTCCCGCCATCGTGATGGAGGAGCTGCAGAGCCAAACCTGTTGGACACACTGAGCAGTGGGGTTGACAGTACTGGTCCTCCTTGCTGCTGCTGCTGTGGGGCTGGCTTCTATACCAGGGCTCCCCCCTGGGGGCCTGCCTGGCCTTGCTTCATTTCCAGCATCCCATGTTCCTTCTCAGGGATGGGGAATGAGATTGCAGCTGGGTGGGAAATGCTTGAAAGGGACCGAGTAGGTGAGCGGGGATGGCTTTGCGGGGGTTGACGACGCGTACCATGGAAAAAATTTCTGTGGGGGCCCCTGGCAGAGTGAGGTTTTTGAGGCTCTATTTATAGGATTATAAATTATAATACTTCATATCATATGATGAATTGATTCTCTGTTAATTAAATATTTCTTTATCTTTAATCTCCAGCTGCTCTTGAAGGTTTATGCTCAGCGTCAGTTATCTATCACTATCCTGGTGGCACAGGAGGTAAAGCTGGGGCTCGTAGGGCACAAGGTAGTTCTCTTCCCGCTGAGGCAGGCAACAGACACAGACCAGGTAAGCCTTAAACAGGGCTTCTGTTCTGACTTTTCCCCCCAGATATTTAGTAATGGCAACCCTTAATCTATAGTCTTCCCTCCCCTCCCCCATGTGTAATAAGAATTTCACACAAAGGTAAAAATGGTATTAAACTGAACTACATTTCTTTTTTGTGAGAAGATTTATTTTTTATGATAAAAATCCTATGGTTTTGTAGTGATATTAAGAAATGTGCTTACCCAGAGATAAAATTTGTTCAAAATTTCTCTGGTTGTGTGTTAAGATTTGGTGAAAATCATTCAGCAGGGAAAAACACAGGCAATTTTCAGAAAATATATAAATGGTGTGAGAGGGATATATAAATTGATAAGGATAAGAAGGGTATGTTCAATATCCAAGGCTTTTGGTGTTCTTTATTCAAGGACTTGTTTGGAAAACCGTATCACTTTGTTTAAAACTTTGCATATATACTGTGCCAATAATGCATGTTTCAAAGTAGCAGCCGAGTTAGTCTGTATCCGCAAAAAGAACAGGAGTACTTGTGGCACCTTAGAGACTAAGGGTAGGTCTACACTACCAGGTAGTTCAGCGGCAAGCAAATAGAACTTCTGGGTTCGACTTATCGCGTCTTGTCTGGACGAGATAAGTTGAACCCGGAAGTGCTTGCCGTCGACTGCGGTACTCCAGCTCGGCGAGAGGAGTACCGCGAAGTCGACGGGGGAGCCTACCTGCTGCGTCTGGACAGAGGTAGGTTCGAACTAAGGTACTTTGAATTTCAGCTACGTTATTCACGTAGCTGAAGTTGCGTACCTTAGTTCGAATTGGGGGGTTCATGTAGACCTGCCCTAACAAATTTAGGTGCCACAAGTACTCCTGTTCTTTTTGCCAATAATACATGTTACTTGTATTAATTATAATATTCTAATATTGAATTGTAATTCATATCAATTTTAAACAAAGCCCATTTAGTAGGTCTTTTATTAAAATAATGTTGGTTGTAAAATTAAACACCAGTCAGTAAACTGACAACTTGCCATTGAAAGGCTTTAGTATGCTTTTTGTAAATACTTTAATTGTATAACTTTTATGAAATAGGTTACCTTCCTTGGAGAGAGTGCCTGCTTGCTATTTAGAGTTAAACAAGGGAATGGGGATTTTTTTTAACAGCTGACCATAAATTTTTTTTTAAATTGTGATCAGAACTAATTCCATCTTGTAAAAATAGCTTTACTTAATATACATATCAAAACTGGCAAACATGTATTTTGCATTTTCAAAGGATGAATTACAAATTATATGTATTGACATTTCAACTTTACAGTAAAAGAGCATGTTTCAAAAGATTACACCAGGTATTCATGTAATTTAAGTAAATAAAGTTTTGTCCAGCTAGTCCCATAACCTCAGTGGTTCTTAAACTTTTGTACTAGTGACCCTTTTCACATAGCAAGCCTCTGTGTGCGACCCCCCCCCCCCTTATAAATTAAAAACACTTTTTTAACATTTAACACCATTATAAATGCTGGAGGCAAAGCGAGGTTTGTGTTGGAGGCTGACAGCTTGCGACCCCCCACCCCATGTAATAACCTCCCGACCCCCAGTTTGAGAACCCCTGTGTTAAAATGAGTCTTAGAAGTTGGACAAGATGATATCTCACTCATCAAGCACACAGTTGCAGCTCTCTTCGCTTCTCAGCAAAGATTTAATAGTAGATGTTGCAGTCAGGTCTCGTTATTAAAACTTGTTTTTACAAAAGTATATTATCATAATTAAGTGATAGTTGTCAGAATAACTGAACAAAATACATTTTGTGATTTATTACTACTTTCTTTTTGTTTTGTAATTTAATAATTTGCAGCGTCTTCCAGTCACTTCTGCAAGTTTTATATTTAATACATTGTTAAATATAAACTTCTTAAATTTCTTGTTAAAAGCTTTTCCATAAGCCACTCTCTGCATCAAGTAAAAAATATTATTCATAGAGACAACTAGTATTTTAATTCAGTCTGTTCTCTTCACTCCATACCTTTCAGGAACACACATCTTAATCTAGAGCTGTTATAATAACTGGAGCTATAATGTGGACTGTAAAATAACTGTTATTTTGGGGTCTAAATAGTTAGTTTCTAATCTTTGTTGGAACAGCAACTATATCCTGATACCAAACCATCTCTCCAAAAATATATATATAAAGGTCTGATTACAACACAAACTTTGTACCCATTTTTGTATCTTTCTCCTGTAAGGTTTTCTGATTGTTTTTTCCTCTTTAGTACATACGGTTTGTGCAACTCCTCTCTGTCTGAAGTATCTTACTTTTTCAGTTGCATTTCTGTTTGATTTCTTACATTTTTAAAAGTGACAAGTAAAATAGCATTACAGAATTAGGTATAGAAAATTAATTCCAGTTTTCCTGTAGCTTTTAAATCTCTAGCTTACCTCTCTGGTCTAGAGGCTGAGAATCAGTTTAAGGAAGTACAAGCTATCGGATAAAGAACACAAATAATTTGGGGCTATTGAGCCCTCATTTCACATTTCAATTACCTTCTCCAAGGTTGAGAGCAACAGGATGCTGTATCTATTAAAAAAATATATATATATATCACTTCTCTCAAATGCAAACGCCTTTTACCATATATTTAACATAAATGGTTTGAGTTGTTAGGTAGGCCTTATACAAAACATCCCATATTAGAATCTCATGGAATACCTCTACATCTGAGAGGTAGGGAGCATTTCTTTCTGCTACCCAACCTTGACTGAAGTCTACCACCGACATGCATTCACAGTTTCTGAAGAGCCCTGCTCTGTGATGGTAGAGTCATTAACAAAATCTCAAAAAATGGGATGATCTTTTTAAAGGAAGTCAGAAGACATTAAAAAAGTGTAAGTCTTAATAGTAGTAATTGTGTGTTAAATACTCTACAAGCACTTGTAAATAGACTGTTATGGAAGCTTGCTAACCAAAAAAAAAAAAGTGTAGGGGTGTGTGTGTGCGCGTGCGTGCGGACGGACTGAAAATTAAGATCTACTAGGATTTGACTTTAAAATATCGATAAAAATCCAAGAAAAATATTACTTGCTTTTGGTTTGGTCTTAGAACTGATCATAACTGTCTTTTTCAGAAAATATTTTTTTAAAAAAGGACATTTAATATAGGTACAGGATATGGTAAATATGTTGTAACCAAATGACAATTGATGTGTTATGACTTCAAGTTAATCAACCATTGTTATAACAGCAATGTCTGTGCTGGATTTTAATAATTTTCCTGTAATTTTGCTCATGACTGATGATAGTTGTAAAATATATATTGCAATAGCTTACTTTATGTTGGCTATATTTTTAAGGCTGAAAAAAATATTTTTTTTTCCCTCCTCCTAGGGGCCCAAGAAGTTCTCATTGACCCAGGTACTTTGTCTTTTTGCTTGTTTTCTGACAGTAAGCTTTTTTTTTGTTTTTTGTTTTTATTAGTTGTTTTGCATCTGTGTGGATGATTACAGCTAAATTTTCAAAATTGGTTCAGACTTTGTGCCTCAGTTTTTGGTATCAGTTTGATAAAGCGTGGGCCTGATTTGACTTAGTTTTGTCGGTGCTCAGCACTTCTTAAAATCAGGCCCAAGATGTATCAAGTCACTTATCCAAAACTTGATAGGCATTTTTAAAAATTTGAACCTGTGACTTTGTCATGATCATATGGATTTTGGAGAACACGGTCTAAATAACATCAGAATGGCTAGAAATCTGGCATAACTGTCTTTCCATTTACTTACAATAACTACTTGATTTCCCCCTCCCCCCCCCGTTACATTTTTAGTAATGCTGTGAGGTAGTGGTCTTAATGCCTTTTTCTAGAGCAGTAATGTTGACTTCACTCTGTTCTAAATACAGTGTCTTCCCAGCATTCTTAGTCCTGTGGGTTTTTATTTCTGTTTCCATAATTACTTTGCTCAAAGTCTGAAGCAGCATTCAGTTTACCACCAAAGGCTGTTGATGACAAAAGAGGATTTACAAATTGTAGCTTGTTTATTAGACCAAAATTATGTGATTTTGGGATTCATTTATTTAGTCCATTTGCAAGGTGTCTCTTGAGACATCGGAGTATCAGACAATAAAAACCAAATAGAATGCATTAAGATGTAAATACAGTATTCACCTGGACACTATCAAAGCATCTGGCACTATGACAAACCCAAAAGCTGTGATGCAAGCCACCCAACCCATTTCAGTGAGGTCTTATCCCATTTAGCAATATGAATAGAAGAACAAAAAATGAACAGGTATAAGAGTGGGTATGCGGCAAATATGGTTCAGAATAGACCAGTTGAAGAAATGAGACTTGCAGCCTACCCTAAAGGAAGTTTGTTGCATAAGCACTAATGAAAAATACTTATACCTTGGTGCTGTGTAGCACTTTGCAACAAAAGGGTTTACTTGTTTCTTTTAGATCTATTTAATTATAATTTCATAATTTTCCTTGCCCCCAGTTAATGTAACATGAAACACCTTACCAAAGTATTTCAGTTTTTCATATGCAAATGAGTTTTTTCTGGGAACAATTGTATTAAAATGAAGATATCCAAAATAAGCTGAAAAAGGGCTGTTTTATATAGAAATGACAGTAGGAATGTTCCTTTGTTTTAAAACTAGTACAGATTATAAAGGCTGTCTGTTACTTTCTTAAAAAAAAAAAAAAAAAAAAACCCACATGATACAGTGAAACTGCCAAATGGGTCACCTTAAATTGAAATGACCATTTAAAATAGCTTGTCACTGTTTAAAGTTTTATATTTAAGTGAAGATCACACTCTCTATTTTCATGACAGCTGTTCATGGCCCAGTTGCTTAGAATTAAATGAAAAATTGTCCACTAGTTTTCATATGCACAGTATTGTATTTGTTCCTATATGTTGTTAGCGCTGCTTTGTAGACGTCTAAACATAAGAACGTAAGAGAGGCCGTACCGGGTCAGACCAAAGGTCCATCTAGCCCAGTATCCTGTCTACCGACAGTGGCCAATGCCAGGTGCCCCAGAGGGAGTGAACCTAACAGGCAATGATCAAGTGATCTCTCTCCTGCCATCCATCTCCAGCCTCTGACAGACAGAGGCTAGGGACACCATTCCTTACCAGTATTCATTTTTTGGTTTAGGGATTCTTCAGTAGCTTTTTTTATTAAATAAGCTTTCTCACAAAGGCAATTGGTGTAAGATCGCCATTTTCTCCTCCAATTCTGCAGTTGGAGAGGAGCCTGTGCCCATGGATTAAGCTTGGAGGCACCTCTGCTTTTTTCCCTCATGGCTTGTGGAAGCCAGGTTGTTTGCAGTAACTTAAGCTGTAGTACTTCTTATGGAGGATCCTACATGTCCAATTCAATCTGTTACTCTGTTTCGTGAAAGTGTAAATTTGACTGGAATGGAGGAAAGCAGTGTGTGATTTCTTTTGAGAGAAGAACATAAGAATGGCCATACTGGATTAGACCAAAGGTCTATCTAGTCCAGTATCCTGTCTTCTAGTGCTAGGTGCTTCAGAGGGAATGAACAGAACAGGAAATCATCAAGTGATCCATCCCCTTACCCCTTTCCCAGTTTCTGGCAAACAGAGGCTAGGGACACCATCTCTGCCCATCCTGGCTAATAGCCTTTGATGAACCTGTCCTCCATGAATTATCTCGTTCTTTTTTGAACTCTGTTAGTCTTGGCCTTCACAATACCCTCTGGCAAAGAGTTCCACAGGTTGACTGCATTGTGTGAAGAAATACTTCCTTTTTTTATTTTAAACCCACTGCCTGTTACATTTGGTGACCACTAATTTGTGTGTTATGAGAAGGAGTAAATAACACTTCCTTATTTACTTTCTCCACACCAGTCATAATTTTATAGATCTCTATCATATCCTTCCTTAGTCGTTTCATACGCCTAATCATTTTGCCCTTTTCTGTACTTATCACTTAAATCCTAAAAAGGCAGGTAGAATCTCATTTTGTCTTCTTGAAATGAATGACTTTGCTAGATGACTTAGATAACGGGGGTGCATTGTCCGGAACATAAGATATGCTGCGATGGATCAGACCAATTGTTTAAGTCTCGTATCGTGTCACTGCTAGTGATCAATGCTTTATTTATGCTTTAGGGGAAAGCAAAAATTCGCTATAATGCATCTAAATAGTTATATGTGGTGTTTAACCTTGAAGAACAAGATTTTATTATTCTTTATATACATACACATATATAAAAATAGAGACAGAAGCAAGATAAAATTAATATTACTTAAAACTCTAGCCCTTTTAAAAATCCATCTACATAATTTTAGATTACTGGAAGAAAATGAGATTTTTCTTACAGTTCTGAGCATTTATTCCTTAATTTTTAAGTAGGACATATAATCCCATCAAGATTGCCTGCTGTGTTTCAGATTTTTTTGAAAGTGAGCTCCTGAATCTCCTTCAATTGATTAACTTGAAGAAATTTCAGAGATCCTAGAGACTGTCAGCCATTCTGTTATTAACACTATTGTATTCTGGCGATATTTTGTGGTGGTTTAATCTTTATATTCCTACTTCTTTCCTATTCTGATATCTCTATTGGCTTTAAGGCTTTATTCTCTTCATAACTTCATTCATAAGCCCTTTTACTAGATACAGCCACAGATGTGTTTTTATTATTTCAGGTAATTTGGAATCTATATTTCCCTTTTTTCTTATCAAGGCAGTCTTTTATTCAGAACATTTCTCTTGTGGGCTCATCCTTTAACAGCACAAATTAAACCATTGAATGTAAATTGTAGAATCACAGTTCTAACACAAGGAGAGATGAATCTGACTAAACAGAAGACTGAGCAGAGCTTTAAAAAAGTGTTTTTTTGTGCTCCCCATGTGGTTTCTTTTAAATTTTGTGTCAGTTCCGGCTAGCCTGACAGTGACTTAAAATCTACTGCTCACTTTTTTCTGAGTTATTACCATAGAAGTCCAGATAAAAACTGTTTTAGATTTAACAGCTCTATTTTTAAAATATTGATTTTCCCCAAGTATATAGAATCATAGACATGTAGGAACCATGATAGGTCATCTACTCCAGTCCCCTGGACTGATGCAGGACTAAGTATTATCTTCTAGACCATCCCTGACAGATGTTTGTCTAACCTGTTCTTAAAAACCTCCAGTGGCAGAGATTCCACAGGTAATTTGTTCTTCAGCTTAACTACCCTACAGTTAAGTTTTTGCTACTATCTAACCTAAATCTCCCTTGGTGCAATTTAAGCCCATTACTTTTTGTCCTGTCCTCAGTGATTAAGGATAACCATTTATCACCTTCCTCTTTATAACAGCCTTTTACATACTTGAAGGTTGTTATCATGTCCTGCCTCAGTCTTCTTTTCCAGACTAAACAAACCCATTTTTTTCAATCTTTCCTCATAGATCATGTTTTCTAGACCTTTAATCATTTTGTTGCTCTCCTCTGGACTTTCTTGAATTTGTCCACATTTTTCCTCACGTGTGGTGCCCAAAACTGGACACTGTACTCCAGTTGAGACCTTATCAGTGCAGAGTAGAGTGGAAGAATTACTACTTGTGTCTTGCTTACAACACTCCTGCTAATACATCCCAGAATGATGTTTGTTTTTTTGCAACAGTACTGTATTGTTGAATCATATTTAGTTTGTGATCCACTATAACCCTCAGATCCTTTTCTGCAGTACTCCTTCCTAAGCAGTCATTTCTCATTTTGTATTTGCTTGATTGACCGTTGATTATTCCTTCATAATTTGTAATAGTTTGCATTTGTACTTATTGAATTTCATCCTCTAAAGCGCTTGCAACCTCTCACAGCTTGGTATCATCTGCAAACTTTATAAGTATACTCTGTATACCCTTATCCAAATCATTCATGAAGGTATTGAACAGAAACAGACCAAGGACAGATCCCTGTGGGACCCCATTTGATAATGCGCTTCCAGCTTGATTGTGAGCCATTAATAACTAATCTCTGAGTACGGTTTTCCAGCCATCTGTGCACCCACCTTATAGTAGGTTCGTCTAGGTTATACTTCTCTGGTTTGTTTATGAGATGGTCATATGAGACAGTATCAAAAGCCTTACTTAAATTGAGATATGACATCTACTGCTTCCCCCCTGTCCTCAAGGCTTCTTACCCTGTCAATAAAGGATATTAGGTTGGTTGACATAATTTGTTCTTGACAAATCCATGATAACTATTGTTTATTACCTTATTTTCTTGTAAGTGCTTACAGATTGTTTTACTCCATTATCTTTCTGGGTACTGAAGTAAAGATGATTGTTCTATAATTCACTAGGTTGTCCTTGTATATGGTGCAAAGAATTCTAACCAGGACAGAGAAGGATCATCTGGCAGTGTACATATCTAACTGCTAATGTATCTATTCTTTGCTTGTTGAATTTTTAGTATGTATAGTAATTCAGATAATTACTACTATAACTAGTTGCTCTTTTTTCAGGTTTCAGTGGTAGCCGTGTTAGTCTGTATCAGCAAAAAAAAAAAAAATATGAGGAGTCCTTGTAGCACTTTAGGCTACGTCCTCACTACGGGGGGAGGGAGGGTGTTGATTTAAGATACGCAAATTCGACGTATCGGAGTCGATTTACCCCGCTGTGAGGACGGCGGCAAATCGACCTCCGTGGCTCCCCCGTCGACGGTGCTTACTCCTACCTCCGCTGGTGGAGTACAAGCGTCGATTCAGGGATCGAATGTCGCGTCCCGATGAGACGCGATATTTCTATCCCTGAGAGATCGATTTCTACCCGCCGATTCAGGCAGGTAGTGTAGATGTAGCCTTAGAGACTAACAAATTTATTTGGGCATAAGCTTTCGTGGGTTAGAACCCACTTCATCGGCTGAATGAAGTAAAAGATACAGGAACAGGTATAAATACATGAAAGGATGTGGGGTGCTTTACCAAGTGTTAAGTCAGTCTAACGAGTTAAATCAATTAACAGGATATCAATGGAGGAGAAATAACTTTTGAAGTGGTCAGAGAGTGGCCCATTACAGACAGTTGACAAGAAGGTGTGAGTAACAGTAGGGAGAAATTAGTATTGGGGAAATTAAGTTTAAGGTTTTTTTTTGCTCTTATTCTTTCACAAAGAATCCATTTTATTTCAAGATCTCTTGCCTTAAATGAGTGATACCTGATATCACCACTGTCTGATACTAAGATTCAAAAATTTAAGACTTCTACTAGCTAGAGGATTAAACCGGTTAGTCAGAGGTAGATATAAAAGGTTACCATGATGGGCCTCCACCAGTGATGTCCCTGGTGAGAAGCCTAGTCCCACCACCTCTGGCTGTTGGCAAGAGATAGGGTGCTAGGAATTTTATTACTGGTGCCCTTGGATTTTATTCATTGGAAGGGAGGAAGGAGTCTTTTCTTACACTCCAGGGCCTTGTGACTATGCTCCATGTTGTTAGTTCTGCAGAGTGTTGCTGGTGCTGCAGAATTGTTAGTACTGCTATTCTTGAAGTCTCCAGTGTTATCTGCACTGTCAGAGGGCAGCATGATGATTCAGCAGACCTTGATGTTATTCGTAAAGAAAGTCCACAGGCTCATTTGGTGGTAAAGATGCTTATTGTCCGCAAAGCACTGTACTAGTGCCCTGTCCAATTGGTCACAGGGACACTAACAGAGGTTTGCCCATGACAAGGCAAACGTAACAGGATGCTGTCCCCTTGGCTGATACAAAGGTGCCCCTCCTGTGGCTTCTCCTTTTATACATTGGTACAAACAAGTTAAGTATTAACTAACAACATCAGGAGTGTATCACCTTTATACCTTGTACCTTCTAGTTAGAACAAAACATCCTCATCCATTATCCTGTCTTCACATTCTTATCTTATGAGGGGTCAGTGTTTTCCTGTACAATCTCTAGGGAAACAACAAGGAGTCTGGTGGCACCTTAAAGACTAACAGATTTATTTGGGCATGACATCTGTTAGTCTTTAAGGTGCCACCAGACTCCTTGTTGTTTTTGTAAATCTCTAGGGAATTTGTTTACACAGTTGCTTGAGAACTGTAGGTGTTTCTGTACCATTCTCTCTGGTAAGGAACATGCTTACTTGGTTAGCCAATACCTGGTGTGTTACTATATTGCCTAGGCCTAGTCTGGTTCATACTCTTAGTTATGTGTAGGGCTCCAGCAAGACTTACACCCTACTACTCCTCCATCTTTTTGAGATTTGCAAAAACTGGGAGGGGAAGAAAAAGGTTTATCTTCTCATCTCTTTCCCAGCATCTATTCTGGGGAGGATCTTCTGTTTGATTAACTTTGGTATCTGTTTTCTGGTAGCTTTCCTCAGTAGTGTTATGAAATGGACGTGGTCCAAGGCTGCCTAGCTTTTGTCCGCGGTTATCTGAAGCGTTTTAGTGAAAATAACCAGTCATGTTCATTTTATTCTGCTACTGTGTGGGAAAGCTTTTAACAGCAAGAGAAATATTGGAATTGTCTGCCTACAGATTCAGAAAGATGAAACTGTATCACTTATCTTTCAAATGTGAGTGAAATTTAATCTTCGCAACAGTAAGAATTCTGCTAAAATTGTGAGTTTAGGTCTTCTCTGCTCACTAGGGAAAACTTCTTTCTCTCACCTAATGAGTGGATTTTTCAGTAATTCATAAATGAAACATGCATGGTGTGTAGAATGTGTAGCCATAAAATAATTATTTTTACGTGGGAATGAACTACCATCATTATATTAGATCTTCAGAATTCTGAACAATTTTATTAAAAACTTAACACAATTTGTTTGATGTTCAGGATGGTTTCACATTGAGACTATATACTGGATTTTGTGTGAGGTTCTGTTTCCCATTCTAGCTTGTTAAAATTTTCTTCTGGTTTTAGGCTGTTTTATGTAATATTTGACTTGAAAAATACTCAAATGTTTCATATTACACCAATAAACATCATTGGAACCAAAATTTAGTCCACTGCTAAATGTTAAGAGCACTTACGCCTGGATTGCTATTGATTATTCAAAGGTTCTATTGTATGTATGATACATCATGCACATTTATAGAAAGAAGCTATAATTCTGTTTTCTAAACTGACAATTGTGAAAGCATCCTGTTAAAAAGGACTTTACAGAAATTGTCGTTTCAGCTTTAAGATTTTCAAAATACACCTCTACCCTGATATAATGCGACCAGATATAACATGAATTTGGATATAATGCAGTAAAGCAGTGCTCCAGGGGGCGGGGGGGCTGCGCACTCAGGCGGATCAGAGCAAGTTTGATATAATGCGGTTTCACCTATAATGCAGTAAGATTTTTTTTTTTTTTTGGCTCCCAAGGGCAGCGTTATATCGAGGTAGAGGTATAGTAAATCTGTATCGCTTCTTATCACTGACTTCTGTATAGATTGACATTTCTAATAAATGGACTTGGAACTGTAAAACATTTATAAAACTCTCCAGAGCAATATGTTCCTATCTGATAAATATAGTATTGTATATACTAGTATCATGTTGCATGAAAAAAACAAAATGTTATAAATACGTGCTAAATGGATTTGTACAATAAAATTCGGTTGTACTTAAAGATATAACTTCTAAAATAAAAACTTTGAAAATTGCTCAATATTTCAGTTGTAATGATGAGTTTCATTATTCAGGTCCATAGTTTACTCTAAATAATAGAAAGAGCTTCTTAGCAAGGACAATGGTTATTGTTTGTTAGTATTAATTGTATTGTGGGAGCCTCCAAAAGACCCAATCAGGATTTGGGCCCTATTGTGCTAGACTCTAAACCATGGGCTATATGGTCCCGTTCCTTGAAGAGCTTGCAACTTAAAAAGACAAAACACAAATGGACAAGGATAAACATAAAAGCAAAGGAATTAAGGTGGTAATGGGCACATGTCTCATTGCTTAAATTTCCCCTTCTTTGACACAATCCCTTTATTTTATTTTTTTATTTTGGGAAAGATTAAGCAAAGGGGAATAACAGGAGTTAGTGATTAAACAGGCCTGGAGGGAGGCCAGAGAGTTGGAGGGTGCTGGTTGCAATATGTACTTGGTTAGAGAGTCCTCAGGATGTGAACTTGCTTCCTGTATCCTTGGTAGTATGACAGGTTCAGATTTGATGGCCTTTAGGACGTGCTGCAAGGCTTACTTGTTTTCGTATGGTTTTCTGAGGTTGGATATATGAAAAAGAGAGGTTCATTTTAAAGGATTTCGGAGTGTTTTGATAGTGATTCTGAATGGTAGAATTTATGAAATTTTGTTATGTAAAATTGTCCACTAAATTTTTAAAAATATAAAATGTAAAATTAAAACATAAATCATACAAATAGCTTCTCAAAGTTAAATTGTATAATTTTGAATGGGCTATGGTTATTTAATTCTTGAAGTAAAACCCTTTTTTAAAAACAAAGTCTGAACATCGAGGTAGGTATAGGAGACCATACATTCATATATTGAATGTTCTTTCATAACCAAATAGCTATATCTCCTTTTTGCCATTTTTTATGATTTGAATTATTTTTTTAGTTCATTTTAGTAAGGCATAATCTACAGTCATTTGTCACTCAGCTAGGACATGGCTTCTTTATTTATTCATTATGTACACTTCACTGAAACCTATTTTGTATTCTAGCTTATTAGATATGTTTAATTTTAACTAGAAGCTTCCTGCTCATTCCTTACTCTGTTCCACTGTAGGTGCCCTCACTTCAAATGGTATAAATGCAGATACTAGTGCTGAAATAGGACGTGCCAAGAACTGCCTTGGCCCTGAAGACATCATAGATAAATATAAAGAGGCCATTTCGTACTACAGCAAGGTAACCTTATGTGCATTATGAGACATTTCCATACATGCATCAATTCCAGTGTACTGTCAATGTATTTTTAGTTGGTGTTAAAGATCACCTGCCTTATAAAGTACATATAAATATTGGCATATTCTTTTCATTTGTGTAAGGGTACAATAATTTTGTAAGAAACACGAGTAACTTATAACAGTACAGCACACAGAGGGCATATAGAGTCTGCTCTCTGATAGGGGATCTGTCCATTTCAAAAGTCTGGTTAAGCCTTCACACTACAAGGGACCAACCTCAAACTATGGTGTTCTGTTGAGTTGTACTATGTACTGTACCACTTGTGCCTTTAGACTGTAAAGTCTGTAGATTAATTAGTATATATTTTTAGAGGGGTGTATGAACATAAATTGCTTTTATTAATGCTAGTTATTTTGGGGAAGTTCTCTGTTAATTGGTGGGCACAGTTATACTTTTGAATATTCATGCATATTTCTATCATTGACATTTTACTGTGTAAGCTGACTAACATACAGTATGTATGCTGTAGCAATCTTCGAGAGGTGTCTTGAGTTTATTGAAGGATTTGCAACTAATGGTACCTTTCCTGGAATCAAACATTTAGAACATAGTCTCAGGAGCGTGTGAAGGAGGAGGCGGGGGGGACCTGAAGAAATAGTAAAGGCAAATATTCCTTTGGCTGATCCTTAAATGGAGACTAAAAGGAACTTTTTAAAGCCATCAGCCATACTGGACCCTTTTTCCAGATTTCTGTGTCTAAACTGCATCCTCGGAGCATATGGTGTTAAGGTAGCTGTAAACTTCCGTTTAGACAAAAAAACCTTTGTATTATAAATTCCCTTTTGTATCACAGTTAATGGGTATCCTCATCTGTACAACAGATACATTTCATGGTATTTTAACATTTTGTTCAGTTCTGTCATCCCCTCCTT
Source organism: Trachemys scripta elegans (assembly GCF_013100865.1). Taxonomy (NCBI): domain Eukaryota; kingdom Metazoa; phylum Chordata; order Testudines; family Emydidae; genus Trachemys; species Trachemys scripta. The sequence continues at coordinate 273,039,137 of NC_048299.1, read as the reverse complement.
TAAGCTTCAAAACATTTATTTTGCATTGTTCTAAAATTGAGTTTTAAAAAATATGGGTTTTAATGTCATGTTTGCAATGAAAGAAGAATCTCCAAACGAAGAAAACTGTTTACAGGTAGTTAAAATTACACTGAGGATGAAGCTGACTTTAGCAGTTCTTTTAAGGATGAATTGTTGTTCATTAGCATGCATCATAGGTTGCTAATCAAACAATGTAATCATTAGTGTTCAGAGGTAATTGTATGGATTTTGGTGAAGTGAAAAGAATGAAATGTTTGATGATTTGCATGCACAGAAACATTTTTCAAGCCTGACAAAGAGAGGCATCCTTGTATATTAAGGCACTTCAGTTATTTTTGTTTCCTCTTTTCAAGTATAAAAATGCTGGTGTAATTGAGTTGGAAGCCTGTGTGAAGGCAGTGAGAGTCCTAGCAATACAGAAAAAAAGCATGGAAGCATCTGAGTTTCTTCAGAATGCAGTTTATATCAATCTTCGTCAGGTGAGTGTATAAACTGTTGGGTTTTTTTAAACTGAGAATGAAAAAATCATTAAGGGGTGAAAAATCCTTGAATTTAGGAACCTTGTTTTGCTATTCTGTCTTGAAACTAATGCTTTACACCTCTTTAGCACCTTACATCTCATGATTTCAAAGCATGTTAGAAACACTAACAACTCCATCTAAAATATGGAGGCTTGGTGAATGAGATTGAAGACTATTGGTGATACTCTTCAAGTGACGAATAAAGGTGTCTTAGGGATGCCCAGTTGTCAAAGGTCTTATTGGAAAGCAATGGTAGAGAAATGATCAGTTGTATCATACCTATTATTCCTCAGCTGCATCTGTTATGTGAGGTATGTACAATACAGTATATTTTATTTTAAAAAATTCAAATCACTGAAAACCAGACTCAAAGCCCAGCATAAAAATATATCAGATTACATGAATAAGTCTTTCATATGGTGAGGGTCTTACGGTGAGCCTCAATTGGACATTTGTCAGCTCAGACAATGTGATCCTTGAAAGAGAAATTATTCTATGAATATGTCCTGGAACTTGTGGAATGATTCACACTTGGCACTTCCAGCCTGCAGTTATGTGTAGAAATCACATCCTTAACAGATCGGTACAATGGCAATGATCACTTCATTCAACTGTCGCTTGCAGAAGGGATGTTCTTCCCTGCAGGACGTCTGACTAGGTGAATCTCTCTTACTGTACTAGTGGAGGGAGTAGGTTCAGAGGTCAAAGCACTGAGTCATTTTTGCTTGTCAAATGGGCAGAGACCAATTTGTTGTCTGAATGCTCCACATTCTGAGTCCTCTCAACTACCAAACAAGTGGCTGAATGGAAAAATTTCTTTTGGAGAATGATTCCCAGATTGTATGCTTTGAAGACAACGGATTGTCTTCCTCTGTGTTTAGAAAAAGATCTAAAAGTATGTGCTGGAGTAATGGTTTCTATTAGTGCAGAGCTGTTTAATCTAGGAAGGAAAGCATAAAAAGATCCAGTGACTGAAAGTTGAAACTAGAAATTCAGACTAAAACAAGGCAATTCTTTTAAACAAAAGGATAATTAACCATTAGAACAACTTACCATGGCAAGTGGTGCAATCTCCATCACTTGAAGTCTTTTTAAATAAGGGTGGATGTCTTACTAAAAGATATGCTCTAGTTCAACAAGAAGTTGTGGCATAAATCACTAGGTGAAATTCTTTGGCTTGTGTTATGTAGGAGGTTAGACTAGATAGCAGTTTTTTTCTGGCCTTAAAATCTGTGAAAAATAGATTAAATTAAATTAATAGATACTAGTGTAATTATTACTAAAGATAGATGTGTTAAATTGGATGAGTGGGGCATTGTAGCTGTAGATTTTTGTCTCAAATGACAGTGCTAAGCTCTACTAGCTCTCTTCTGCAGGTATTTGGAGCAATACACCTTGGCTCTGGATGGATTTTCCTTAGGCTTGAATCTTCTGTCATTGTATTGTTCCCCTCACTTTTGCTTTAACACTCTTCAGATTAGAAATGGGAGGCCTCCCATTTGCCTTTATAATGCATCTAGCCAACTGTGCAACATATAATTATTTTGTCTTCCTCTGACATATCAGTTACAATGAACAAGAGACACTGACAGATGCATCTAAAATATTGTTTTGAAAATTCCTTTATAGCACCTATGTTCTTGTCTAGTAAATACTTAAGTATCACACGTGTTATGACTGGAATCTTCCTTTGAGGTTGTGGAAAAATAACTAAGTTGATATGAAAATTGTTATAAGATACTGTCTTAGGATACATATTAAGCATAATTGTATGATGGGATATATTACGGGACGAAGACCTCCAAGAACACCTGCCACTGGGTACATGGAAACATAGAGGCTTGGACTTCTGGACAGAAACTCTACCCAGACTGCTTGTTTGGAACTTTGCGGGGTTTGAATTTGAAGCATTGGCACTTGGCTCTTGCTGAGAGGGAGAGATGGTTTGTCGGTTAGCTCCTCTGAGAAGCGCTGCTGGACTCTCTAAACGTAAACTGCCCCAATTAGGTAGTGACAGATGTTTCTCATTGAACTCCTATACTCTTTGCCTTTAGATATTCTCAATCCTGGAGCAAGAGTTACTTAAATACTAGTTTTTTCCTTTGTATATTAGTGACTTTTTTGAGTGAAGTTGTGTTCATACCTTTAAAGTTATCAAACATACTTTTTTATGTCAGTGATTTAAAGTCTTGTATTATGGATTGTTTGCCCAAGCTATATATTGTGCACCAGCTGTCAGCAGTGATACACTACAAGAACTTGTTATTGCTTGTTACTAGGATATTACAGAACTGAAATATTGTCTAACAGCCACTGACTTTTCCAAAACAAGACACTTTTTTTTCTCTATTTAACTTCTCTATAAACTTCAGTGTACTTTACAGTTAAACAAGAGTGAAATAGTGAGCTTAAATTGGATATCGTACCGAAGTGCAGCAGCTGTGTAAACTAGAGAAAACTTGTAGGTTTTGATCAAGTTTCTTCTTTCGTAGAATTTGATGCCTGTCAAGATTAAGCTTTTCAGTGTCTATTTCCTGACTCCAGTGGGCTGTACGATTTTGTCTAGAAGCATGAGGATTAATATTTACATTGTACTTAGAAATTTATAAAATCAAAGAAGGATTAAGCTGGGACGTTTATCGTCCTTTTTTTTTAATTTGTTACCCTATTGAAAAGGGTTTGGAAATTTACGAGATGGTAAATCTGTAAGAAATGTGTATTCTTGACATTAGAGTTCCACATGCATGAATATAATTAGGGCTTCAGCTTTTTTTGGTTTTATTTTTTAGCCATTTTTGAGTTTTATGTAGATATCTAAATATTGGTGGCTTTCTAGGCATTCTCTTTGTCCTGTGAGTAATTTATATAACATACATTATTCATTACAGTAGTATATATTGTAGTGAGTAATCTCTTTGTAATGTTCCTTAGTGTGCTTTAATATAATACTGTTTCAAACAGCACTACTTTAAAGCACACTAGGGAATCTTTAATGCATGCCAGCAGGGTCTAGATCAGGGATCTCAAACTCAATTTACTTTAGGGCCAGTGCCAGTCCTCAAATCCTCCCAGCATGCCAATGATGTCGCTGAAGATGGTGTTCAGAAAAGAAAATGTTTATATTGTATTTTTTATTTTGAATTTTTTAGAAATAATAATGGTCATACGAATTTATACAATTCTTCATCTGCCAGAGAGTTTTTAGTGTTTACCACACACCTGGCAACACTTCAGTTCTGTCAGTTTGTTGATGTTTGGCCTCAGTGACTGAGCAGTTGCTACCTTCAGGATTGTAGCAAGGTGTGCATCAGATAGTTGTGTTCGGTATTTTGACTTGTTTATATTCATTTCGGGGAAAAAAGTGACACTGCCTCCATGGCTGACTCTTCCCGGCAACTATTGTTGCTGCCTCCATGGCTGACTCTTCCCGGTGTCTAGTGATGGTATCTCTGTCCCTCTCCCCCAGCCAATGGGAGCTGCGCAGAGTGGCGCCTGCAGCAGACATTGCCGGCAGCATGTCTGCATGCCTCTCTCCTCCGTGGGCTGCAGTGGGGAGGTTCTGAGGTTGCAAATGGCCCATGGGCCAGGACTTTAAGACCCCTGGTCTAGATGGACTAATTAATGTGCAATACATTAGTGTGCTTTAGAAATGACACTCCTGTTATCTTCATTATTGCTCTGTGTAGACAAGCCTTTAGATGCAAGTAACCATTTCTGTTTTTGTGATGTTTATCGGATAAACATTGATTTTCATTTTTTGTAATGTGGTGTGTTGTTGATGTTATCAGTTGAAAACCTAAAATCAGAAGACCTAAATACAATTTAGTGCTAACAATGGCTTAGAGAAGGGTTGAGCTGTTGTTGACTAATGGTCCATATAATTCTAATTTGAATGGCTGCAACTATTGTTTTTACTACCGAGCAGTAGTAATGATAAACGTCAACCTATGGTGCAGCGCGCCCCCATAAACAAACAAATCCAGAGACACACTGTTTTAGTTTGCCAGAAAGTCCCTTTGGACAGCAGTGCTACTGAGGAACAGAATATTGAGCCAACATATAGTTAAATTCAAACCAGTCCTTCATGTGAAAACGCACTAGAACAGTATTGCTGTTGGTTTAAAGCCAATAACTTCTCTGGTTTCCTGATAAGAAGGAAAGGGATAAGGAAAAAAGGTCAATATTGTATTAATGGGCTTGGTCAGCTGAAGTTGTGTTGTAGCTGGGATCATTGTAGTTGTACTGTAGTAGTAGTAGTAGGCAGTGTGCATGGCCTGTAGTCATAATACCATAGGCTGTGATCCTGTCACATCTCATAAACTAAGAGGGTTTGGCAGATCAATACTTACCTTACAGGTCTCCCTAAATAAGTATCCCCAGAAGAATTCACCAAAAGATATAGTAGATGGTATGCCTCTGCTCCTGAGTTGGTGGTGAAATGGATGTCTTTTGGGTAATACTAAGGAACATCATCCCACTGGAGGCTTTGTCTTTCAGATGAAACTTAAAACAAACATCCTGTTACTTGTGGGCATTATTCCTGATATGCCAGTTTGATGGCTGCTGTTAACTGTATGGTTTATTCATTTCAGGGCTAAGGCGTTGTTTTACAAGGGTATCTTTTTTTGCATTTTTTCACAAAGCTAGGAGCATCAATCTTGATTTTCTAGCCAAATTCTAATTTGGGCAACTACATTCTTTCTAGCTAAAATTCACCTTTTATTTTAACCAGATCAGGGTATTTTTCATTGTCATTAACTTCTTAGGGTTCCTTTGAAATGATAAAATGCTACATAAAAATTTCACTTATAAATAGTCTTGAATTCTAAAGTGCAACTTACAATGTCATATTTTAATATGATAATACCACCTAGCTCTGATGTAGTGCTTTTCATCCATATGTCCCAAAGCTTTACAAAGGAGATGAATATCATTATCTCCATTTTACAGATGGGGAAACTGAGGCACAGAGGGGCAAATGACTTGCAAAGCCAGGAATAAAACCCCCGTCTCCTGAGTCCCAGTCCAGTGATCTAAACCCTAGGTTATATAAAGTGAAGATAATATAAAAACGGGCTAGAAAATGCAGGTCTTAGTGTAACGGCTTGGTAAAAAATTCAGGACACAGGCATTAGAGCAGGTATGGATACCTGCTAACGGGGCCAGGACCAGGACCAGAGATTATTTGCTTGTTTGCTTATATTATGCAAGATCATTGGGGTCTATAATGCTGGCTACTTCATTGTCTTTGATGTTTTCTATGTATTTTTAAGTTGTTACATTTTTAACATTTTAGCATAGTAAAAAGTACTTTACTCTCTTTTTCTGCTTTTTTTTTTTTTACATTTCAGCTTTCTGAAGAAGAAAAAATCCAGCGTTACAGCATTCTCTCTGAATTGTATGAACGTATTGGATTTCACCGAAAGTCTGCGTTCTTCAAGCGTGTAGCAGCAATGCAGTGTGTGGCACCTAGCATATCAGAGCCCGGTTGGCGGGCCTGCTACAAACTGCTTTTGGAGACACTTCCTGGTTACAGTCTGTCTTTGGATCCGAAGGACTTCAGCAAAGGTAAGTTTCTGTGGCTCAGACTGCTGGTTTCTGCATTAGTGTAACTAAGTTGCATAGAAAACAACTCCCCCACCCACTTCAATCTGATGCCAGCAATTCTAGAAAGAAGCATCTTTGTCTTTGCTAATACTGCTTCTGTTTGTTCAATAAATATGAAATTCTGATCATATCTAGGCATGTCAATAGCCCATCAAACTATACTTAAATCTCTTAAATAAAATGTATTAGAAATGAGGAATTAGCTGAAGAAATCTTGGAGTCACTTGCAATATTATTTGCAAACTCATGGATGACAGGAGAGGTCCTGGAAGACTGGAGAAGGGCTAATGTAATCTCTAAAAAGAGGAAAAAGGAGGAACCAGGGAACTATAGACCAGTCAGCCTGTCCTCGATACCTGGGAAGCTACTAGAGCAATGTATAAAACATTCAGGATGCAGGAGGGATCACTAGCACTCGGCATGGATTTACTGAGAACAAATGCCAAACCAGCTTGAATTCCTTCTTTTAACAAGGTAACTGGTTTGGTGTATGGGTGAATGCAGTGGACATAATAATATACCAGGATTTTAGCAAGACTTTCGATAGTCCCACATGACATTCTCATAAGTAAGTTGGAGAAATACGGGCTCAGTAGAACTACCATAAGTGGATACATAAACAACCGTAAACAAAGAATAGCTATTAATGGAATTATGTTAGATGGGAAGGAGGTCTCTAGTGGGGTTCCACAGGGGTCTGTTCTGGTTTCTGTTATTTAACACCTTTATTAATGACCTGGATGTAGAAATAGAGAGCATTCTGATCAAATTTGCAGATGACACAAAGCTAGGGAGGGTTTCAAACACTGTGTAGGATAAAGCTAAAATTCAAAGTGACCTTGTTAAATTGGAGCACTTGACTATGTACAAGAAAATGAAATTCAAAAAAGACAAATGTAAGCTGCTACGCTTTGGGAAGAAAAACCAAATGTACCAAATACAGAATGTGGGAAAACTGGCTTGGCAAATAGCACCGCTGAGAAGGATCTGTGAGCGGTGGTGGATCACAACCTCAACATGAGTCAACAATGAGATACTGTTGCAAAAAATAGCAAATGCAGTTTTGGGTTGCATTAACAGAAGCATAGCATGCAAGTCATGGGAGAAGATAGTACTGCTCTACTCGGTGCTGGTTAGGCCTCAGCCGGGGTACTGTGTCCAGTTTTGGTCACTGATGTATAGAAAGGATATAGAGAAACTGGAAAGGGTCCAGAGGCGAGTGACAAAGATGATCAAAGGTATGGAATGCAAGCGATATGAGCAAAGGCTGAAGAACTGGGTATGCTTAGTTTGGAAAAGAAGAGATTAAGTGGGACATGACAGTGGTCTTCAAATACTTGAAAGGCTGCCATAAAAAAGAGAAAAATTGTTCTGTCTTGCCACAGAGGGCAGAACAAGAAGCAATGGGTTCAAACTACAGCATAGCAGATTTAGATTAAATTTCGGTTTATTTTACTTCTGAAATGTCCAAAAAACAACAACAAGTGAAAACATTTGAAGAATGTATGATCTAAATTTAGATCAGTAACACAAAAAGCGAGGGACATACTTCATACTTGTTTTATGAGTGCTTTTAATGACTGTTGTTTCTATCCTGGAAATGAACAATTATGACTATTTCATGTGGTGATTTTTTTAAAGAATCATAGAACTGGAAGGGACCTCGAGAGGTCATCTAGTCCCGTCCCCTGCATTCGTGGCAGGCCTAAGTATTATCTAGACCATTCCTGACAGGTGTTTGTCTAACCTGCTCTTAAAAATCTCCAATGAGGGAGATTCCATAACCTCCCTAGGCAATTTATTCCAGTGCTTAACCACCCTGACAGTTAGGAAGTTTTTCCTAATGTCCTATCTAAACCTCCCTTCTGAAATTTAAGCCCATTGCTTCTTGTCCTATCCTCAGAGGTTAAGAAAAACAATTTTTCTTCCTCCTCCTTGTAACAACTTTTTATATACTTGAAAACTGTTATGTCCCCTCTGTCTTCTCTTTTCCAGACCAAACAAACCCATTTTTTTCCCATCTTCCCTCATAAGTCATGTTTTCCAGACCTTTAATCATTTTTGTCACTCTTCTCTGGACTCTCTCCAATTTGTCCACATGCTTCCTGAAATGTGGCACCCAGAACTGGACACAACACTCCAGTTGAGGCCTTGTCAATGCAGAATTGAGCTTAAGAATTACTTCTCGTGTCTTGCTTACAACACTCCTGCTAATACATCCCAGAAGGTTGTTTGCTTTTTTTGCAACAGCATTACACTGTTGATTCATATTTAGCTTGTGGTCCACTATGACCTCCAGATCCCTTTCTTCAGTACTCCTTCCGAGGCAGTCATTTCCCATTTTGTATGTGTGCAACTGATTATTCCTTCCTAAATGAAGTACTTTGCATTTGTCCTTATTGAATTTCATCCTATTTACTTCAGACCATTTCTCCAGTTTGTCCAGATTGTTTTGAATTTTAATCGTATCCTCCCAAGCACTTGCAACTCCTCTCAGCTTGGTATAGTCTGCAAACTGTATAAGTGTACTCTCTATGCCAGGGATCATGTGGCATTTGGGATGGTTGTTTACCTGCAGCGTCCGCAGGTTTGGCCGATTGCAGCTCCCACTGGCCGCGGTTTGCCGTTCCAGGCCAATGGGAGCTGCAGGAAGTGGCGGCCAGCACATCCCTCGGCCTGCGAACCACGGCCTGTGGGAGCTGCAATCGGCCAAACCCATGGACACTGCAGGTAAACAAACCATCCCGGCCTGCCAGCGGATTTCCCTGATGGGCTGGGTGCCAAAGGTTGCTGATGCCTGCTTTATGCCATAATCTAACCATTGATAGAGATATTGAACAGAACCAGACACAGAACTGATCCCTGTGGGACCCCACTCGTTATGCCCTTCCAGCTTCACTGTGAACCACTGATGATTACTCTCTGGGAACAGTATTCCAACCAGTTTTGCACCTACCTTATAGTAGCTCCATCTAGGTTGCGTTTCCCTAGTTTGTTTATGAGAAGGTCATGCAAGACCGTATCAAAAGCTTTAGTAAAGTCAAGATATACCACATCTACAGCTTCCCCCGTAATCCACAAGGCTTGTTACCCTGTCAAAGAAAGCTATCCGATTTGGTTTGACGCTATTTGTTTTTGACAAATCCATGCTGACTGTTACTTACCACCTTATTATGCTCTAGGTGTTTGCAAATTGATTTCTTAATTATTTGCTCCATTATCTTTCCAGATACAGAAGTTAAGTTGACTGGTCTGTAATTCTCTAGGTTGTCCTTATTTCCCTTTTTATAGATTGACACTATATTTGCCCCTTTCCAGGCTTCTGGAATCTTACATCTTCCATGACTTTTCAAAGATAATTGTTAATGGCTCAGATATCTCCTCAGTCAGCTCCTTGAGAATGGAATGTGGATTTTATGATTTAAGAGTGTTCATGGTTGTAGGGTCACATTTGCACTGTGATCTTGCAATGATGCATACAAATATGCTGCTGCTGATGTGCTGGATGTGACTGCTATTACACCGATTTTCAGTTTCTTCATCTCATATACTGAGTTTATAGCTGCCATAGAAATAAAAACATTGTTTCCAAGCACTGTCATTATTACGCAGCTATAATTTTATAGTTTATCTTAAAAATATTTTTTACCTGTGTAAGTTTTACATTAACCTGTTCATCATTGATCGTTTGGTTGTTTTTGAAGAAGTTTTTAAAAATTATTTATTGAATGTTACTTAAGCTGTTTAAGCTGAATGACAGGACATGATTATTAAATTTGCCTTTATTATACTTCTTGTAAACCTTTTTGTATAACTTTTTCCCTATAAGGAAAATCCAACCTGCTGATTGGTTGGCTGTGTCTTTTGATAAATGCTTGATAATATGGGGGAATTTTCTTCCTTGTACAGTAACACATTTGTGTGGTACCTACTGTACAATGTAGCAAGAAGAGCGATTTGCTCAAGTGTTCTGTGCATATTCCCACCCATAGGGTGCAACCTTAATAGCAGTGCCCATTGATGTGCAAGTGCGTCTCCTTCTGTCCTCCCCTCCCAGTTTCTAAACCTTCTCAGAGGGAGGCTTAAAAAGGGGTGTGGTAATCCAGCTGCCTCAGTTCCTTCTTATGTTCTTTATCAGCTGTTCATGGTAAGAACAGCCTGACTCGGTCAGACCAATGGTCCATTTAGCACAGTATCCTATCTTCCGACAGTGGCCAATACCAGTTGATTCAGCGGGAATGAACAGAACAGACAATCAAGTCATCCATTCCCCTGTTGTCCACTGCCAGCTTCAGGCAAGCAGAGGTTAGGAATGCTCAGAGCATGGTGTTGCATCCCTGCCCTCCTGGCCAATGGCTGTTGATGCACCTATCCTCCATTAACTTATCAAGTTCTTTTTTGAACCCTGTTATAGTTTTGGCCTTCACAACAGCCACTGTCAGAGATCCACAGACTGACTGTGCATTGGGTGAAGTCATAGAATCATAGAATATTAGAATTGGAAGAGACCTCAGGATGTCATCTAGTCCAATCCCCTGCTCAAAGTAGGACCAATACCAACTAAATCATCCCAGCCAGTACTTCCTTTTGTTTGTTTTAAAACTGCAGTCCGGGAAATTTCATTGGGTGATCCTTAGTACTTTGTGTTATGTGAAGGAGTAAATAACATTTCCTCATTCACTTTCTCCATACCAGTCAAGATTTTGTAGACCTCTATCATATCCCCTTGGCTTAGATCCTTCTGTTCAGTGCTTTTTAGCTAGTTTTGGTATAAGCTTTTAGTATAGTTAGTGACTACAGTAATTCTTAGGTAGTGTTAGTCTTTTATAATTATATATGTTATTAGTTAACAAAGTTATAGTTGGATCTGGCTCTTTAATTCTGAGATGGCAGATCCAGTGATCAATAAGCCAAGATTTAGGAGATGTGCCTCCTGTCTATAGGTCTGCCTGGTTTCTGATGAGGATGTTAGTTGCCTTAAGGCATCAAGGTGCTTCGTATGCTCTGTATTTACTCTGAGGACAAGAAAGGAGAGGTAGAACAAACTTCAGGCTCTATTTCAGGAGGCATTTAGCAGCCCCCCCCCACGATCTGACCTTCTACAGGGATCCAAGAGTGTGCACAGATGGGCTTTGGCCATGATTACCACTGGGGACAAGAAGCAAGAAAAATCTTTGCAGAAAGTACTAGCTTTGGTTCCAGGCTCTAAAAAGTCTAAGGTTGCAAGGAAGGATTTGAGACTATTAAATTCTAAAATCAGATATTCCTTGGTGGTGATGGCCACTGTAAGTGGAGCCAATCCACGGGTGAGATGTTCTTTGAATCTGTGCTCTCCCAGGCCGGCAGAAGAACTGGGGAACAAAAAGGATTATTACAGGAGCCAAAACCAAGAGACATTCTGGGGACTTTTTGAATCTAATATCAAAGATGGTATCCACCCTCATCTTTTCTCAAAGATGTAATTACCTTCAATATCAAAACCCCCTTCAGGGTCATCATCAACAGAGAAGGGTGACCTTTATACCCTGTAGCAGAGGTAAACAAACCCCAGGATTGTCATTTTCTGGACCACACATGTAACCTCATATGTGGCATGAGGTCCCAGAATTGTATGCCAGTTCCTATTTTGCCTTTCCCAACTCCATTTGGAGATGGCCTATACAGTACTGTTTTTACAACTAGTAAGCTATAACCTTGGATTAGTGAGTTTTAGAGATAATATGCAGCAGATGTGCCATACAGTTTTTAAAACCCTTCCTCCTTCCAACCCCTTCTTCCTTTTTCTTTTCTGGGATCTGTCTTTTATGAAACCTTGCTGAAATCAGAGGTGGTCTCCCTTATACAAGCAGGTATAAGGAAGTACCAAATGGTTACAGAAGAAAATGGTTTTACTCAAGGTACTATCTAATTCAGAAAAAGGTTGGAGATCTTCAACCCATATTGGAGCTCAGGAAACTAATTTCATTCATAGGAAAGTTTCAGTTTCACATGTTCTGTCTCTGATGATCCCCTCCCTTTCCACATAGGACTGGTTTGCAGCTCTCAATTTAAAGCACACTTCTATTTCCACATCTCCATCAGACCATTCCACTGTAAATGTGTCTGTCGCTTATACTAGGAGACTGGGACCCAGGGACCCCTTGATGCCACAGCAAGACAGAGCTTGATTCCAGGCTCTTACTGAAGAGGGTAAGCTGGTGCCCAGAACTGCACCTATCAGCAATTGAAGCAATAGACACATCTAACTGGATGTCAGTAGCCATTGTGATGTGGCCATTGTGATGTGGCCATGACTCACAGCACATGCTTTGGGATTGCCAAGGAAAGTCCAAAACACCATGGAGGGCTTGCCCTTTGATGGAGCCCACTGCGTCTGTAAAAAGATTGATGAATCTTTACTTATTTGTAAAGTACTTATTTGGCTTCCTGGGAATATGTACACTTGCCCCCAAAAGGAAGTATTGCAGCCAGCCTTCCAAATATAGACTGGCAATTCAACTGTTTATCACAAGTGATCTGCAGGTGACCTTCGTAAGAAGAGTACAGAAGTCTCGTTTCCCTGCACCTCCCACATCTACATCAAGAAGATATTTTTTACAGGAGTTTGAGAGCTACAACTATTTAATGATACCACAACTATCTGATCTGCACATATCCTTTGGGGGTCGTTTAATACACTGTTCCCACAACAGGAGTGCTGACATAATGGACAAGTGGGTATTATCCAATCCAGCTAAGCAATTGAGTTTCCCTCCTCCTTTCCTACAAAACCTTCATTCCTGTCCCTCTTCAGGGATCATTCTCTCGAGGGGATTCTCAGGCAGGAAGTGGAATCCCTCCTCCAGCAAAGGAAAAGGTTGTTACTCTATGTGCTTCCCCCAAAAAGAAAGGTGGGTGGAGACCTATCCTCTATCTCTGCAATCTTAACCACTTTATTCGCAAGCTGAAATTTCACATGGTCATTCTGGCATCAATAATCCCATCCCTGGAAAAATACATTTGGTTTACAGCTGTTGATATGAAGGACACTTACTTTCACTTGGATATTCACTGCTCCCACAGATACTTTCTCAGATTCATAGTGGATCCTGACCATTTCCAACACAGGATGCTCCCATTCAGCTTTGTCACTGCCCCCAGGTCTTTCTGGTAATAGCAGCTCATTGCAGATGCAACAGTTTCACCATCTTCCTCATCTCAATGATTGGCTTCTCATTGCCAGGATATGTCAAGGAGCCTACGAGTTGACCTGAATAATTCTTCAACTACATTCTTTCCTAGAAGTCAATATCCTCACTCTGATGCAAACTGTAAACTTTCTAGGGACCACCCTAGATTCAGTCACAGAGCTTATCTTCCAGGAACAGGCTTCTGATAGTGAGCTACCTGACAGATCAGGTTATGCACAACTCCCGAACTCCAGTCAGAACTTGTCTTTTTCCCTCCTGAGGCACATGGCTTCATGCACCTATGTTGCCTTTAGGCATGGTTCAGTGTATTCACCAACCAAACACATCATGAATACCTTCCAGAGTAACGTCTTGTTGCTATAGCAAAATGAGTGCGAGGTTAAGCTATGTCCTCCGAGGGGATCTCTAAATGGACCTCAGGTTGTATCCTGCTCTGCTACCAGTTGTTGCATCTTTCTTTCCTTCATTGGGTGAGGGCTCATTTTACAAGAGCACAAGCAACTTCAGTGGAAGTACCTTTACTTGACATTTGCCGGGCAAGTACATGAAGTTCCATCCACTTGTTTGCGAGATGGTATGCTCCAGTGCAGAACTCCTCTGCTGACAACCTTTGGGACCGTGATCCTCCAAATGACTCTGCTGTCTTCATCCATGCATCTTCCTTCTACTTGAGTACTGCTCATCATTCACCTGTAGTGGAATACATATAAGGACCAGCACTTGCAGAAGAAGAGGAAGTTACTTACCTTGTGGTAACTGGAGAGTCTTCGAGATATGTGGTCACTATCTGTATTCCACTATCCATCCTGCTTCCCCTCTACTTTGAATCTTTATTAGATTTGTGGTAGAGAAGGAACTGGAGAGGTAGTTAGTCCACTCTGCCCTTTATGCCCTCAGTTGGAAACACAAGGAGGGCAAAGGCGCGTGCGCGGACCAACGGACACTACTTGCAAGAATTCTCCAACTCTAGTCACATGAGCAGATGTGCACACTCACAGTGAAATACAGATAGGAACTACACATCTTGAAGAACCTCCAGTTATTACAAGATAAGTATCTTCCTCTTCCACTACATACTAAATTTATCTTTGCAATTGGAAGAGGATATGAAATGAAAATTGTAATTTATTAAATGTTTTACATGTAGGTTCACTCTAGTACAAACAAAGAAACAAAACCATGCCCCACCATTATCTCTAGCGCTTTTTTAAGTTAAAATCTGGGGTGTTTTTTAATCTTCAGCTTTTATATAAACACCAATATATTGCTTATTTCGGATCTGTAGAAGAACCAAATGTAATTATATTTTTAAGCTACTTTAGGTTTTATTAAAAATGTAACAAAAGTGATTTCCTGTTTATTTTATAGGAACTCATAAAGGATGGGCTGCAGTGCAAATGCGTTTGCTTCATGAGTTAGTGTATGCTTCAAGAAGAATGGGAAACCCTGCTCTTTCTGTCCGACACTTGTCCTTCCTTCTCCAAACCATGTTGGATTTTCTCTCTGATCAAGGTAGGATTTTTTAAAGGTAAATTACTTTTTTCTGTATGATAGTGAAGATGTGATGTGATATTTAATGCTTTGAAATGTACTTAAATTAACACGTTCTAGAGGTGTCATCTTAAAGGGGATTGAGTGAAAACCTCGTCCCAGGTGCACAGAAGAAAGATGAGGTGCAGTGGATGTGGTGTTAATTAGGCCGTAACTTTATATGCTTAACATATCTGGGAATACTCAGCAATAAATTGTACAGTACAGGTCATCATTTCTTCCTTAATTATTTTCACCTACTTGGGATGGCTGCTCTGAGCCCTTCCCACCGTGGTCCCAGTCCATTATTGAGACCCTGCTCACCTCTCCTTATATTAGGATTCAGGGTGGACTAAAAGAGGGGTGTGATCATCCCACTGTACAGGTGATAGGAGATCAGTCCCCTTTTCCTAGCTTCCTTATGTGATGCCTTCAGCTAAGTCCATTTCCAACTCCTGTTAATCAGGAAACTGTATCCCTTTTTTTAACAATTACCTGTACTAGACACGGGGAGGGATCAGCAATTAGTTTTGCTTTATCCCCTCAACCCCCATTTGAGTTCCTGGATAGTTAATAGTTCCCTTCCTAATGTCAGCTAAAAATATATCTACTCTCTGGTTGAAGAGGTGTATCCCATTGTCCCTGGATAACTCTGGTACCAGGTTTTATTTTATTTTATTTTTTTTTATTTTGCATGTAATCCACCAAATTCACCAATCCTCTGAATTTCAGATGTTTCACACATTTTCTGGTCTTGTCAACCCATGGAAGCCTGGCAGCAACCCAGCATTCCCTCTACTACAGCATTTCACAGTCACTCCCAGGAAAAGGTCCTCCTAGATCTGATTTAAATCTATCTGTGCCCTTATGTTTAAATAAACCCAATAACAAAATCTAAATAGTTTTCACTCCAGATATACAATAATAATTTCTGGTGGCTGCTTTCTGGCTGCCAGAGTATAAAAAGGGCATCAGCTGGTCCCAGAACATGTACCTTTTGCCATGCCAACTCAGATTCACCTAGTCACTGAGACCCAGCTGTGAATCTCTGGGAAAGTGTCTGCTTGGATGTTTTGGCTCAGTGCCGGCAGGCTCAAACATTGAGTATGACTAAGGCTATGTTTATGTCACGGAGGTCATGGAATCCGTGACTTTCAGAGACCTCTGTGACATGCTCTGCTTCAGCCCCAGGGACTGCGGGACTCTGGAGCAAGCAGCCAGTGGGGCCCTGGCAGGGTTCCAGCTACGGGTGACAGTCTCCTGAGGGGACCTTCCTTATGGTTTCAGTGACAAGCGACAGCCTCGTGGGAGGGTGGAGAGGGGGATGTCTTGGGCAAGTGGCTCGGGGTGTCCCATTTTCTCTTTAAGAAATATGGTCACCCTGCAGTTCCCAGCTGCTGTGAGTGGAGGGGGGCCTCCCTGCAGCTTCCAGCTGTGGCAGGCAGAGGGGGAACCCACTGCTCCCAGCTACCACGGTGGTGGGGGAAACCATGAAGCTGCAGCAGCAAAAGTCACAGACAAGTCACTGCTTCCGTGAATTTTTGTTTATTGCCTGTGACTTGTCCATGACTTTTACTAAAAATACCCATGACAAAATCTTAGCCTTAACTGTGACCTGTTATTTTGCTCCCCGTAGAGCACCCCGCTGCTCAAGGTGACTTGGGGCTGCCTCACTACTGAGATCCAGCAATGAGCTTCCAAGGGGAACTGGCCACCCTACCTGTTGGCCAGATGCACAATATTTTGCTTGCACAGCCAGTCACCAACTCTTGTGACTGTTCATGTGATCCTGAAGGAAGGGATAAACATGAAGAGTTTAGCACATACTTGTGAATTATCCTCCCCAACAGGGGCTTCCTTGTATGTATTTGGATGCCACCAGTGATAAGAATAACTGTTGGGCTTGTATTCTAAGCTGTTCTGTGGATGTAACAAATGCAATCTTGAGTTCATGGGATGCCATTTCACCAGGGGAATCCAAACAATACATGCTCTTTGACATTGCCTTGAACTGAAGTTTCCTTTCATGAGGTAACTCCCTCCCCTGTGAAGAAAGTGGCACCTACACTAAGCAAGTCTGTACTACTTTGACTGGGCAAATCCCAGCCTCCCCCACGCTTTTGTAGTATTGTGACTCACCTAGATGTCCCTTAGGTCCTGCTAGTGAAGGCAGGGGGCTGGACTTGATGACCTTTCAGGGTCCCTTCCAGTTCTATGAGATATCATGTGCGCTCTCTCTCTATTTTATTTTATTTTATTTTATTTTATTTTATTTATTTATTTATTTTTAGGTGATTTTTGAGACTCTGAGAGTCAGGGTATCAGATATGTTAGATCTCTCTTGCAGATCCCTCAATTCCAAAGCCCCATCTAAATCCTTTCTTGCTGAACCCTTATTAGCCTTGCTAGAGAACTAAATTCTTTTACATCCCCAATATATAGAATGTTCAAAGTGCTAGTTGCTTTGCATTAAGACAAAATTGTCAATTAAGAACTAACCTTCCAGAGATCTAGAAGCACCCGAATGGCCTCCGCACTGGCACTAACTCTCAGATTCTGGCAATCCCATATTTTGAGTAACTTGAAGTGGCTGTTATCAACATGGACCGCTGCCTGAATTGCCTCTCATATGCCTGACTTAATTCTTGCAAGTAGTCACTGCCACTAGAATGGGAAAAATCTCTTGTTGAGTTTGCTCCCATCCCTTTCCTGATCCAGTAAGCACCCCTTGACAACGTTCAGCTGGACTCTCATGCCCCCCTTCAAGAAAATACTGTTGTACTGACTAAGGAATTGTCCAACCCAATGAAAAACCCCCATCTCTTAATTTTCCATCAGTATATATGGTCTGGTTTTGATTAGGGAGGCAGCTGACTGCCAAGTGTAAAATACCCATTCCAAGGCCACCGCCTGGGGTGTGAAATTGAAGATGTCCACACTTTGTAGTTCATGAAAAGTAATCTTCCTGGATGACCTGGTCCTCCTAGCAAATGTATACAGTTCTACCAGTTTAACAGTGAATAGAGATACCTGCCTGTATCTAACTAAGGGCTACACTCACAACTCTCTAGTGGAGAAATCGTAGGTAGCCTCCCAGCCCTGCTCACTTGTTGGAAGCACTCATACTAGCTGCCACACTGAATTGCTCCACAATCACACATTCTCTCTCTCTGCTGTAGGAAGAGAGCATAGCCAGCCACCTTGCCCCTACAGGAATCACTCTGCTGATTAGTGATTGATGAGAGACTTCCTTCTGGTTGCCTGGTGTATAAATATAATTCTCCCCCACTCACCAGTGTTCATGGTGACTCAGTGCACCCACTTGGTCTGTCCTCCCTCTCTTTTCTCCCTCATATCCCAAATGCAGTAGGGCCCCTTAAAGGAGCCCCATTCCCTTTATTTTGGGACAGCCAAGTAAAGACCCAACATATTCAATTATGGTGAGCACATTTAAGGGGGAAAAACAAGGACAAGTAATATTTTTTTCTAAAATAAAATATTTAAAAAAAAAATAGAAATTAAGGAATACAGGTGAAGAACAATAGTTGATTGCAAACTCTCAGTTTAACTCTTAACATATTAGAAGGATAAAATTGCACAAGCAAAAGATAACTGAAATTAACATAATAAACAAGCTGCTGTACCATTTCTTAGCTCCTGTTTTGTATTCTACGCTTTTCATGTGTAACATTACAATTAAATATCTTAAAACATTTTCCATATGCAAATAGGATTGACTGCCTTATGCTGCAGTGTTTTCTTTCTCTGTACAAATTATGCATACACACAAACATAAAAGGATTGATTTATGAGGGAGGATTAAAAAGTAATTATATGTGTTGATGAAACCATTACTAAGGATGTTTTTAGCTGTATGCAAATCTTAATAGAGGGAGGTGGTGTTTGAGATGACATGACTGAAACTGAGTAATAGATGCAGTTCAGAAAACATACTCCTAGACTGAATATATTGGGAACACCTGTTGAAAAGCACAATCGAATAGTTTGAATAGCCTTCTAAGGCGATGGGGCAGTGATGCCATCATTAAGTTTGACACATCAATCCTTAAGCAGCTGCACATAATAGAATCACAACTCAACAAGGTTTAACTAAGAACTTATTATACTTGGTGGACGTATTGGAGATTGGATGCACTTATCTGAATTTCCTCCCTTTTCCTGTCTGTATTTCAAATTACATTTCAGTGGAGTTTGTTTGCCGGGTTGGTCCCAGGATATTAGAGACGCAAGATGGGTGAGGAAGTGTCTTTCATTGGATAAAATTTTGTTGATGAAAGAGACAAACTTTCAAGCTACCCAGAGCTGCTCTTTTTAGGCTTGTCTCTTTTTCATCAACAAAAGTTGGTCCAGTAAAAGGTTGGTCTCACCCACCTTGTCTCTGATGGAGTTGGTACGTTTGTCATTAAACAGTAATTAAAACATCAGTGAATGCCAGTGTTGTCACCACGTTTGATGTCAGTTGTAGATTTAATCAGATTTAACATTGGTAGGATTTTTTGAGGGGAAAATATAAACAAGGCCCAAGAGGAAAACAAAAGATGACAACTACTGTTACTCTCCTCTTGCCAGGTATTTGTTTTTTGATGAAAAAATCTTTATATAAAATTATTTATTACCTTAAGTAACAACACAGGCCCCATGATGAAAGATGTATTTTTTTAAAAAAAATAACACACCTATTTTCAAAGACAAGTTCTTGGCTCCCCATAAATTAAATTGTTTCTTTTTGCTATTGTTGCTTCTCTGTTGGAGATGTAGGAGAACTAGGGAAATTGAAGGAAATAATTACACATCAAGAATTGTTTTAAGTATGTCTGACTCTCTTTGGCAGCTGTCCAGCAAAGAGAGCAGCTCCTTTGCTCCAAATGGAGTCACTCTTTAGTGGTTGAAAAAAGTCCTATAGAAAGGATAGCAAATAAAGACACTATTTATATACCCAACAGACAAAAATTATTTCTCTTGAACTCTTAAAGGTAAATCTTAATGATAAACTTATTTAAACAAAGTAAAGAAATATAGCCTAGTCCACTTATACATGCAATTAAAAAAAACAAATAACATCTGTAAATCATTTTTTCATGTCACCTTTCATCCTTTGACAAGTAACACTGCTTTACAGCCAAAATGCTTCTGAAATAAATGTAGTCAAACTTTACTAAATCTGGGTCACGGAGAACGAAAATGATGCTTAAAATTGTTGATTGGCTCTAGTTTTCAAGATATGCTATTGGGTCAGTATATACGACCCTTGACTTGGGAATGGCGGAAGATAAGTGAGTTATAAAGGGAAGGGATCTCAATTTAAATCAGAAATGACTAAACTACATCTTTGACTGGATCTATGAATAAATCTGACTGGGTTTGGACATTGCTTTTTAGGCAAAACAATGAATGATGCAATCTGAAGCTGGTATTGCGTCATACATGATATGAATTGCATCATGTTAATCCTAGAAGTCATGGATGATGCATTCATAACAATGCTTACATCACTCTGCTGAACAAATTGCCCTATATCCGCTCTAGAAATCATACAGTGTTGTGCTCTCTTATTTGTCAGAGTTTGATTTTGCAAAGGGACACATTTCTGTTTAGCCAAAGTGAGCAGAGATGCCTCGTACTTGTGTGAACAGTGCAGATAACTTCTGCTATGTTTGTGGTGAAGTGACTTTTGCATCACAAAAGCGCAGTGTAACCACTATGGTTAAGAAAGCCTATCACCTTTATTTTGGCTGCAAAATTGGAGATCAGGACAAGAGGTGGGCCCCACACCTATGCTGCAACACTTGTGCAACAAATCTTTGCCAATGGTTGAACAGGAAAAGGAAATCTATGCCTTTTGCAGTGCCAATGATTTGGAGAGAGCCAACAGATCATACCAGCAATTGTTACTTCTGCGTGGTGCCTCCAGTTGGGAAAGGTGTGTCAAAGAAGAAAAAGTGGACTGTGCATTATCCAAACATTCCATCAGCTATACGCCCAGTACCCCACGGAGAAGGACTGCCGGTTCCTGATGCACCAGAATCATTCTCACTTGAGTCAGATGAGGAAGAGGAAGAAGATGAAACTTCTGGTCCTGAACCATCAATGTCACAGGACTCACATTTTCTCCCATCCTTCTCCTCTGAACCACACCTCATAACACAAGGTGAACTGAATGACCTTGTCAGGGATTTGGAACTCCCCAAGAGTAAGGCAGAGCTATTGGGCTCTAGACAACAGCAGTGGAATCTCCTGGCAGGTGATGTTAGGATTTCCATGTTCCGTGACCATTTTTTGCACTCTCATCTAGATTTTTTTCCACCGAACTGTGGAGCAGTGAGCGACGAGGACGGCGAGCAATTTCACCAGGACGTTGCAACAATGGAGAAACGCTATCAGGGCAAATGGAGCCCATCAATGCTTGCAGACTATTGCTGGACAGTGACAAGAGATGCTCCATTTAATGAATACAAGAGACAAGCCAAGAAGCGCCGAGTAGACACTGAATAGGACTAAACTATGTACATAATAGTTTTTTGCCTTTTGTTTCATAATAAATTTTATTTATATAACCCTTTTGCTGATTTTTAAAGTGTTACATAAACAGGACAGGTGAACTATTATCATGTAAAGCAACCATAAACACATGAGAAGACCTAGGTTTACAATTTATGATTAAAACTCTACTATCTACACAATATACATAGACATAAAATGTAAAAACTTAAATATCTTAGAAACAGTAGCCAATCAATTGTTTTAATTGTCATATTTGAATTCAGCACATCAAAATACATAATAAATAGCACATTTTATCTCTGAAGCAGACGACTTCTCAAAAATTGTAGACCAGTGTAATTGTATATGGACTGAATAGAGTAGTTAACTCCCAGCATGTCTACCAACAGTGATTTCTCTTTAGTTCATTTTGTCTTTATAGCAAATTACTTTAGATCTGAAGCACCAAACACAAAGAGGGAAAACATGAACATAAAAAGGGGAGTTGGGAAGCACAAAACCCAGAAAAGTTCATAATAAAAATATTTTTGGGAACATTTTAATATTTTTTAATCAAAAGGGATTGTCTCATCTGTTTATTGCTTCAGTATTTTAGTCCCAGATTTTTAATAGAATTTAGGCATGTAACTTTTGTTGATTTAAATGGGAATTAGGTGGCTAAATACCTTTAAAATTTGGCTCCTAATGTGTCTCAGACATTAATCAATTCATCCTTACAGCATCTCTGTTTTAAAAACAGCCCACAAACTATCATTCCAGTTTTACATGGGGAACAAAGGCACCAACAGATGGAGTGACTTGTCCAATATCCAACAAGAAGTCTGTGGCAGAGCTATGAACTGAACACAGATAGCCAGTCAGTCCTGTGCCTTAGCCCCAAGACCAACTTCCTTTCTAGGGATAGATGTCAAGGGGAAGCAAGTTCCACATCCTGGGACCTGCAACAGCAAATACATGATTGCCAACCTAATTTGCAGTGGTGGGATCTGCACAGGCTTGTTTAATGTTTAATGTGTGGTTCTAGCAATTTAAAAAGCATCACTGCTATTCAGCATAAACTTAGCATATATTCATGATCGATTATAGCAAATGAATACTAGTGCAAAGTGATATGTTCTGCACTAACTGTGTTTTATTTTAAACAGAATTAAGAGTTCTTCTTCGAGTGCTTGCTCATATCCATTCCATTAGGTGTGCGCGCACCGCGTGCACGATCGTCGGAAGATTTTCTACCCTAGCAACACCGGCGGGTCGGCTGTGGAGCCCCCTAGAGTGGCGCCTTCATGGCGCTGAATATATACCCCAGCCGACCCGGCGCTCCCTCAGTTCCTTCTTACCGTCCCTGACGGTCGTTGGAACTGTGGAGCGCGGCATAGCTGTCCTCCACTCTCCCTAGCTTAGTTTGTTGTTCACAGTTGTAGTTATAGTTATAGTTATAGTTCTAGTGTTTATAGTTAAATAGTTAGTAGTTTCAAAGTTGTTATAGTTGTTATAATAGTCCAGGGGACTAAGGGGGTCGTCTCCCCCTTTCTTCCCCGGCCGCGGGCCCGGGCTCATGCCCAAAGCTCCCGGCTTCAAGCAGTGCGCCTCCTGCGCTAAGCCTATGCCCACGAGCGACCCGCACGACTCCTGTCTGAAGTGCCTGGGAGAGTCCCACCAAACAGATAAGTGCAAGATCTGTAAGGCCTTCAGACCAAGGACCAAGAAAGAGCGGGACTTTCGGCTCCGGCAACTCCTGATGGAGGCGGCACTTACCCCGGACACTCCCTCTACGAGCCAGGCCCCGGCGCCTAGCGCCTCGGTGCGCAGTGCCCCAGCAGCACTGGCAATGCCGACAGCGCGGGTGGTGTCGGACAAACCTCCCCGGCACCGGACCTCGTCGGCACCGCAGCAGGTACCTCGACGCCGGTCATTATCCCCGGGGCATAAAAAAGCCCATAAGACGGGGACCTCTGTGCCGAAGACGCCGGCTCCCCCAGTGCCGGGGGTAGAGCCGAGTGCACCGGCGGAGCACCGGAAACAGGTGCCTCCAGCACTGCCGACTCCGGCACCGAGGCCGTTGAGTCCGGTGCAGATAGCGTCTCCACCGAGACCGGCGGTAATACAACTCCCGTCGACTCCGGAGACCTTCGTGGCGGCGAGAGACTTGATAGCTCTCACGGAGCCGGCACCGCCTCAACCACCAGCACCGACGGCACCGTTGACTCGCCCGGTCCAGTCAAGGGGGAAACCTGCCTTGATGTGCCCTCCATCACAAGGGCTGGAACATCGGCACCGGTCCAGGTCCAGAAGCAGGTCCCCACGCCGCTCGCAGTCCCGGCACCGAATATCACCTCGGCACCGGTCGTACTCGCGGCCAAGATCTTCATCGCGGCACCGTTCTACGTCTCGGCACCGCTATGATCGTCGGCACCGATCAACGTCGAGACGTAGTTCTCGGCACCGCTACGGTCGACGTTCGACGTCGAGAGGCCGCTCCCGGCACCGGGCATACTCCAGGTCCTCGTCGAGGTCCAGATCCGGCTCCCGGCACCGACGAGGTCATCGGCACCGATCGCGGTCCCGGCACCGTTCGCCAGCACCGCGCAGAGATAGATCATCTCCGGACCGGTACCGTGCGGCACCGCAACCCACGGGGATCGTTTCGTCTCTCTCGGCACCGCCATGGCCGTCAAGATCGGTGTCTCGCTCCTCGGAGGACCTGTCGAGATCAGCATACCCCCCTCAGGGGCAAGCCGAGGAACGGAACTTGGGCCATTGGCAGGAGATGGCAGAGGACCACTCTCATGACCCATCTCACTGGTCGTTTTGGACCCCGTGGGCGTACCACCAGGAGCAAGGGGCTCCAATACCATCGACCTCTCGCTCGGGTCACTCGGTTAGAAGGGCCCCAGAATCCACCATCTCTCGGCCTCCGCCAGGAGGCATGGAGGCTTCCGTGTCCACGCCACCTGACACCATAGACCCAAGTACAGGTGATGCTCCGGCCCAAGAGCAGGGGGATCAGGACCCCCCCTTGGATCCAGTACCACCGGAGGCATCTTCCTCCTCCTCTCCGGATGAGGCAGTGGCGGGCACTTCATGTACAGGTCCCCCCCCGATAGATCTTCGGGCTCACCAGGATCTCCTGCGTAGGATGGCCCGTAATATGGACCTGCAGGCGGATGAGATAGTGGAAGTGCAGGACCCTATCGTGAACATCCTCGGAGCGGATGCCCCATCGAGGGTGGCGTTACCCCTGATCCGCACGATACAAACCAATGCGGATACGATATGGCAAACTCCTGCCTCTATCCCACCCACAGCGAGAGGGGTGGAAAGGAAATACTTTGTCCCATCTAAGGACTACGGGTACTTGTATACCCACCCCCAACCGTGTTCACTGGTGGTGGCATCAGTGAACGCACGAGAGCGCCACGGCCAGCAGGCTGCAGCGCCTAAATCAAAAGAGGCTAAGCGGCTCGATTTGTTTGGCCGTAAGGTTTACTCAGCCGGAGGGCTGCAACTTAGAGCGGCGAACCAACAGGCGCTACTGAGCCGCTACAATTTTAACTCCTGGAACTCTATGGGGAAGTTTAAGGAGTTGATTCCCCAAGAGTCCAGGGAAGAGTTTGGAGCCATGGTAGAGGAGGGTAAGAAGGTGGCTCGGACCTCCTTGCAGGCCTCCTTGGACATAGCAGACTCGGCTGCGAGGACCCTGGCTTCGGGTATCGCTATGCGGAGGATCTCCTGGCTTCAAGTTTCGGGTTTGCCTCCGGAGCTGCAGCAAACCCTACAGGATCTGCCCTTTGAAGGACATGGATTGTTCTCGGACAAGACGGACTCTCGCCTACAGAGCCTCAAGGACTCAAGAACAATCATGCGCTCCCTGGGGATGCATGTTGTGGGCCCTCAGCGCAGACCATTTAGGCCGCAGCCTCAGCGCTTCTACCCCCCCCCCCGCCTCGTCAGAGACAAGACTCGGCCCGGAGGCGAGGGCGAGGTGGTAGGGGAAGGTGGACCGGCCCTCAACCCGGCCAGAACCAGGGGCCACCTAGACCACCTTCAGGTCCCAGGCAGAACTTTTGAAGGTGCTGTGACGTTGTGCAGTCTATATGGTTTTATAAAAACTTGATAAGTCAATATAATGTAACTGAGATAGTTTTAGAGAAAATACGGTAATAAGTGAATGTAAGTAACTGGGATATGCCTCATGCAAAAGGTCTCTTGTAAGGTATCATTACAAAGCTTATAATCTACTGAGTGTGATCATCTGATTTGTATAAATGTACCACTCTTGTATCTAAAACTAGAAATATAAAATGTAACTCTGAGGGCCTATTGTAATTGTGTAAAGTGTGGACCATTAATGATGGTTTGGAATCTTGATGACTCCCATTGTCTGCAGATGGCTGTATTTACCTGTAAGTCTTCCTGTATATGTGTGTGCTGGCAAGTGAGTAATAAAGTCTTGCAGTGACATGTGATCATGTCACCTGAACTGAAATCCATCTTTAACCTAGTGCTTTTCCAGTGAGGGGGGGTGGAAACCCAGAGAGACAAAGAGTTCCCGCCTTATGCAAAAGATATATAAAGGGGGGAAGAGAACAGAGAGGGAGAAGAGCCATCATGAAGAATCCCCTAGCTACCACCTGAGCTGCAACAAGAGCTGTACCAGGGGAAAGAATTGTGCCCAGGCCTGGAAGGTGTCCAGTCTGAGAAAAACTTACTGAAACATCTCTGAGGGTGAGATTATCTGTATTTAGTTTGATTAGGCATAGATTTGCGCATTTTATTTTATTTTGCTTGGTGACTTACTTTGTTCTGTCTGTTACTACTTTGAACCACTTAAATCCTACTGTCTGCATTTAATAAAATCACTTTTTATTTAGTAATTCACTCAGAGTATGTATTAATACCTGGGGGAGCAAACAACTGTGCATCTCTCTCTATCAGTGTTATAGGGGGCGAACAATTTATAAGTTTGCCCTGCATAAGCTTTATGCAGGGCAAAACGGATTTATCTGGGTTTAGACCCCATTGGGAGTTGGGCATCTGAGTGCTAAAGACAAGCACGCTACTGCGAGCTGTTTTCAGGTAAACTTGCAGCTTTGGGACAAGTGATTCAGACCCTGGGTCTGTGTCTGGAGCCAGACGGGAGTGTCTGGCTCAGCAAAACAGGGTGCTGGAGTCCTGAGCTGGCAGGGAAAACAGAAGCGGGGTAGTCTTTGCACATTGGGTGGCAGCTCCCAAGGGGGTTTCTGTAATCCAACCCGTCACAGGTGCGGTCGAGGACGGCGCCCCAGTCATCCCCCAGGATCCAGCCCCCTCCTTTCGGGATCGTCTCTCCCACTTCCACCGTGCTTGGTCCCTCCTAACTTCAGACCGTTGGGTCCTCCGCACGGTGGAGAGGGGATACGCTATCCAGTTTTCTTCTATCCCCCCCTCCCACCCCCCTTCCCTGTCCCTCTTCAGGGACCCTTCTCACGAGCAACTTCTTATACAGGAGGTTTCTACGCTCCTGGCCATGGGGGCCATAGAGGAGGTTCCGATAGAGTTAAGGGGCAGGGGATTTTATTCCCGTTACTTCCTGATCCCCAAGTCCAAAGGAGGTCTGCGGCCCATCTTGGACTTGCGCGGACTCAACAAATTCGTAGTAAAGTTGAAGTTCCGCATGGTCTCTTTGGGGGCCATTATCCCTTCCCTCGATCCTGGAGACTGGTTCGCCGCCCTCGACATGAAAGACACATCTCAATTTACCCACCTCACAGACGCTTCCTGCGATTCATGGTAAACACGGTGCACTACCAATTTGTAGTCCTTCCCTTCGGCCTATCCTCGTCCCCAAGAGTGTTCACGAAATGTATGGCTGTCGTGGCAGCGTACCTTCGTCGGCAAGGGATACAGGTGTTCCCGTACCTAGACGACTGGCTGGTGCGCGGTCGCACCAAGGAGCAAGTTCAAGCTCACGTCCACAGAATAGTGCACACATTCAACGAGTTGGGCATCCTACTCAACAAGGACAAATCCACTCTAGAACCTACCCAGAGAATAGATTTCATCGGCGCAGTTCTAGATTCCAGACGTGCACAAGCCATCCTGCCAGACAACCGCTTTGGCACCATCACGAGCCTCATTCAAGGGCTACAGGCCTTCCCAACCACCACGGTGAGGTCGTGCCTTACCCTGCTGGGTCACATGGCTTCCTGCACGTACGTAACCAGGCATGCCAGACTTCGGCTTCGCCCACTCCAGACCTGGGTGTCATCGATATACAGTCCACATCGGGACAGCCTGAACATGATGGTCACGGTCCCGAACTCGGTCCTGGCCTCCCTCACCTGGTGGCTAGATCACAGTGTGGTCTGCGAGGGGATGCCATTTCATGCTCCACAACCGTCTCTACACCTGGTCACAGACGCTTCATCTCTGGGTTGGGGCGCCCATCTCAACGAACACCATACCCAGGGACTATGGACTGCACCCCAGTTAGCCCTGCATATCAATGTTCGGGAACTGATGGCGGTACGCCTGGCGTGCCAAGCATTCCTCAATCTCCTACGTGGCCGTTGTGTGTTAGTTCTCATCGACAACACCACGGCCATGTTTTACATCAACAAGCAAGGAGGAGCACGTTCGTCAATTCTATGCCAAGAGGCCATTCGCCTGTGGGACTTTTGCATCGCCCACTCAATCCACCTCACGGCATCGTTCCTCCCTGGAGTCCAGAACACTCTAGCGGACCGACTCAGCAGGTCCTTCCAGACGCACGAGTGGTCTATCCGTCCGGATATCATACATTCCATCTTCCGGAGGTGGGGGTTTCCCCAGATAGACCTGTTTGCATCTCGAGACAACAGGAAGTGCCACGTGTTCTGCTCCCTACAAGGTCGAGCTCCGGGCTCCCTCTCGGATGCGTTTCTCCTTCCCTGGAAAGACCACCTGTTTTATGCCTTCCCTCCGTTTCCTCTGGTCCACAAGGTACTGCTCAAATTGCGCAGAGACCAGGCACAGGTAATTCTGATCGCTCCAGCGTGGCCGAGACAACATTGGTACACCACACTGTTGGAACTATCGGTTCAGACACCGATCCCGCTTCCATTATGTCCGGACCTCATTTCTCAGGACCACGGTCGGCTGCGTCACCCCGACCTGCAATCACTCCACCTCACAGCATGGCTGCTCCATGGTTTACCCAGGCAGAGCGGCAATGCTCGCACTCTGTCCAACAGATTCTGCTGAGCAGTAGAAAACCCTCAACACGGACCACGTACCTGGCCAAGTGGAAACGGTTCTCCTGTTGGTGCGAACAACGAGCCACGTCCCCGTTACAGGCACCTATTCCTCTCATATTGGAATATCTCCTATCCCTAAAACAGCAAGGGTTGGCGATATCTTCAATCAGAGTTCACCTGGCTGCTATATCAGCCTTTCACCCAGGGGAGCTCGCGTCCTCGGTATTCTCTAACCCGATGGTCGTTAGATTCCTCAAGGGCTTAGACCGGACGTACCCACAACAACGTCAGCCCGTCCCGACGTGGGACCTCAACCTGGTTCTCTCCAAGCTCACAGGTCCTCCATTCGAGCCACTGGCCACCTGTTCACTTCTGTACCTATCCTGGAAGACAGCCTTCCTCGTAGCCATCACCTCAGCAAGGCGCGTTTCTGAACTCAGGGCGCTTACATCCGAGCCCCCTTATACAGTTTTCCATAAGGATAAAGTGCAGCTTCGTCCACATCCTGCCTTTCTCCCTAAGGTGGTTTCTCCATTTCATATCAACCAGGACATATTTCTCCCGGTCTTTTATCCCAAACCACATGCCACTCGCCAGGATCAACGTTTGCATTCCCTGGACGTACAAAGGGCCCTGGCCTTCTATATTGACCGCACAAAGCACTTTAGAAAGACGACGCAACTCTTCCTTGCAGTGGCCGACCGAATGAAAGGCTCACCGGTCTCCTCACAACGCCTATCCTCCTGGATTACGTCTTGCATACGGACTTGCTATGACCTGGCAGGTGTCTCAGCACCGCACCTCACCGCTCACTCCACGAGGGCCCAAGCCTCCTCGACTGCTTTCCTGGCACATGTTCCGATACAGGACATTTGTAGAGTGGCGGTTTGGTCATCAGTCCACACGTTTACAGCTCACTATGCACTAGTGCAGCAGTCCAGGGACGATGCTGCATTCGGGTCAGCAGTTTTGCACACAGCAATGTCTCACTCCGACCCCACCACCTAAGTTGGGCTTGGGAGTCACCTAATGGAATGGATATGAGCAAGCACTAGAAGAAGAAAAGACGGTTACTCACCGTTGTAACTGTTGTTCTTCGAGATGTGTTGCTCATATCCATTCCAAACCCGCCCCCCGTCCCCACTGTCGGAGTAGCCGGCAAGAAGGAACTGAGGGGGCGCCGGGTTGGCTGGGGTATATATTCAGCGCCATGAAGGCGCCACTCTAGGGGGCTCCACAGCCGACCCGCCGGTGTTGCTAGGGTAGAAAATCTTCCGACGATCGTGCATGCGGCGCGCGCACACCTAATGGAATGGATATGAGCAACACATCTCGAAGAACAACAGTTACAACGGTGAGTAACCGTCTTTTCCTCTGGCATAGCAAGTTACTTTGCTTTTTAAAAATTCTTTCTGTCAAAGAACCAGAAAAATGTTTTCTGTGGTGTAGGTATATACATTTTAATAATGAAGTGGTTGGCGAGGTCTGAGAAGAATGAGATAATCAGGAATACGAATGTGTAGTGCATAGCATTCTCCTAGGAAAACCTTTTACCGTAGAGATGGATTAAGATGCTGCTATGCATAGCTGATGCACGAAATTAAACTGCAAAATGGCAAGCTCTTGATTCTTTTCATTTATTTGAAACAAAGCTGGTGCCGTTGATTATATTAGAGTACCAGACCAAGGCACTAATATTCAGCTTCTTATAATGCTGTACATTAAAATTATACCACTTATTAGTGCTGTTATTACTTTATGCAATAAGCCTGTTTTCAGAACTTCTAACTGGTGTTTTTTGTCACTCATAACTTTCTAAAAAATTCACTTATTAGGCTGAAATTTTCATGACCTGGTGACTGACTAAAGGTTAATTGTTTTGGAAAGTTTGAACCAAAATGATATAGCTGTTTTTGAGCATGTAAGAGCAGGGGAAAGAAACACAGTCTGAGTGGTTACCTTTGAACTTTTCAGGGAGAGGGATAGCTCAGTGGTTTGAACATTGGCCTGCTAAACCCAGGGTTGTGAGCTCAATCCTTGAGGGGCCACTTAGGGATGTGGGGCAAAATCAGTACTTGGTCCTGCTAGTGAAGGCAGGGGGCTGGACTCGATGACCTTTCAAGGTCCCTTCCAGTTCTTAGAAATGGGATATCTTTCTTTCTTTATTTGAATAAGAACTTTCTGCTTGCTAGAATTCTTGAAATAATTTTTTCTTACAGTAGACAAAATTGGGGATAGAAATTTGGAGGTTGGTAATGCTCACTGAGAAATGCTTTTGGGTGTTGTGATTAAATTGATTTAGATTTGGAAGAGTTCGGAGACTCTGAAAATAAGACTGCACAGTACATTTTTAATAATTGCACTTTTAGAACAATTTTGCAAGGAAGGTAATCTGTGTTGCACATACTCACTTCTTATTTAGCTGTATAGTGAACGTGTACATCTCTTAGAACTTATCTAGACAAGGAATTATTCAGGAACATCTAGTACTGAAGAGCAACCATGTATGAGCACTCACATTCCGGAATAAGAGTGCCTTGTTCCTGTTTCGTTTAACACATTTTCATGGGTTAAGCAAAACAGAAATAATCAGGAACAGCTGTTCCTGAATAACTCCATGTGTAGACAAGTCCTTAATTATGGAGCCATACTATGATTCTGAGGCCCATTGGTGCCAACAGGTAAAGGCGTCACTGTTCTCTACAAGCAGCTCCTGTCTTAGATCTGACAAACTCAGCACACCTAATACACCACTTTCATGGTGTTTATCCAGGAACGGTAGCATGTGAGGTCTCTACTGAAAACTTGTAACTTAGCGCTACTCATAATAATTGTTAGATGTGTGATAGGTAGTATTTATGGAATAATGTAACTATATAGAAAAGTATGCCTTATGCTCTTGGACTAAGTTTGTCACCAAGGAATCATATACTTTGGTGATGGCTTATTCAAGTGGGAGTGATGTAATGCAAAGTTAAATTGTCTACCATAGCCCCACCCCAGGAAAGTCCATGGAAAACTGTCAAAGATAACGTCAAACAATTGAAATCGTTTTGCGGTAAAAAAGGAAGATTGTGAGATACATGGGGTCGCCCTGTCTGCGAATAAAGACAAAAGACTGATTCAGTATATTACAGAGTGGAAAAAGACACTCTGCATCCATTCACTGAGGAAACACTTTGCTGAGTTGGGGAGTTTCATGAAAGATTGGATCCTGGTTCCTGTCAAGCCATACAGTTCTGCAACAGACTGAACTTTGGGGGGAAAACCTACTTTATTAGAAAAAGTAACTATTAGTGTAGGGCAGGGGTGGGCAAATTATGGCCTGTGGGCCGCATCCGGCCTGCCAGCCGTTTTAAACGGACCCTCGAGCTCCCGCTCCGGAGTGGGTTCTGGGGCTTGCCCTGCTGCTGTGCTCCAGTCGGGGAGCAGGGCCGGGGGCTGCTTCGTGGGGCTCCCGGAAGCAGCGGCATGTCCCCCTTCCAGCTCCTAGGCACAGGGGCAGCAGGAGGCTCCGATCCGCATGCTGCCCCTGCAGCTCCCATTGGCCAGGAACTGCGGCCAATCGGTGCTGCAGAGGCGGCGCCTGTGACGGGGCAGCGCACAGCAGAACTGCCTGGCTGTGCCTCCGCGTAGGAGCCGGAGGGGGGACATCCCGCTGCTTCCGGGAGCTGCTTGAGGTAAGCGTCACCCGGAGCCTGCACCCCTGAGCCACCCTCCTGCCCCAGCCCTGATCACCCTCCTGCCCTCCGAACCCCATGGTCCAGTCTGGAACACCCTCCTGCACCCCAAACCCTCATCCTCAGCCCCAGCCCAGAGCCTGCACCCCCCAGCTGGAGCCCACACCCCAACCCCAATTTTGTGAGCATTCATGGCCCGCCATACAATTTCTATACCCCGATGTGGCCGTCAGGCCAAAAAGTTTGCCCACTCCTGGTGTAGGGCCTAGTTTATGTGGAATTGTTTTGTGTTTTAACTGTTTGTTTCCATCACTCTTATTTCTATTGGAATCTCCTAGTCTTTCTTAAAAACTTTTTTTTTTTTTTTAAATAAGTGCTGTGTATTATACAGGAGCAGTGATATAAGGTAAAAGTGGTAAACTGGAGTACACTGCTCCTTTGGAAGCAGAGGATCTGGGATTTCTGTGAATAGCCAGTGTGGACATGACAGTAGAACCCTTAAAGGGAAGTCTGGGACTGGGGTGGACCTCTTCTTAAACTGCAAGACAAAGACAGGGCTGGCATAGCCTGGAGGAGCATGTTAGAATGGATGAAAATCTGGTGGTGGTAGGGAGCTAACACCCAGCTGCCACAGGCAAGACACTCCTTTTTGTCAGAGGTGACTGTGTAACATAGTGACTCTCAGTTCTGGGTACCCCAAGAACCATGTCACATGCCTTATTTAGGCCTGGTCTACACTACACGGTGAAGTCAACACAGGATAGCTTATGTCAACCTAGCTGTGGACACTTCCCTTAAATTTGGCTCTCTGACATAAGTGCCTCTCTTTGCTGAAACAACACCTCCCCAATGGTGTAGAGTCAGTTGATAAAATTAGGTGAATGCATTGTCAGTGTAGACACTGCATTGCTCATGTTGACTGGTACCGGTCTTCAGTAGCTGTCCCACACTGCTCCATGTTGACAGTGCAACAGTGACAGAACAAGGAGTAATGGTGACAGAACAAGAAGTAATGGTCTCAAGTTGCAGTGGGGGAGGTTTAGGTTGGATTTTAGGAAAAACTTTTTCACTAGGAGGGTGGTGAAGCACTGGAATGGGTTAACTAGGGAGGTGGAGGAATCTCCTTCCTTTAGAGGTTTTTAAGGTCAGGCTTGACAAAGCCCTTTCTTGGATGATTTAGTTGGGGATTGGTCCTGCTTTGAGCAGGGGGTTGGACTAGATGACCTCTTGCGGTCCCTTCTAACCCTGATATTCTGTGAATACAAGCACTTCTGATGAGGATGCGCACTGCTGACACAAGGTAACAAGTGCATGTGCGCACACAAACGATTTAATAACTGCAGTGGCTGTATGCTGAGTGAGTTAGGTTGAGATTTTGTAGAGCAGACATGGCCTTGTTTTTTTCCTTCAGTAATAAATATGCATAGTTTTGTGAATCGTGTTTGTTTTTCATCATGGTGTCTCATTAGGCATGATAAGAACCTAATGTGACTTAAAATAGTGTCACATCCCTAGATTTGCTTGGGCAGACTATTAAGATTTGACCTATAAATTTTGTTTTCCTATATTATAGGTTTTTAGTAATTTTGGGGATAAAATTACTTGGCACTTGATAACTTAAAAACACCCCTTTGTTCCCCACAGGCTGGAGAAGGAAGAGTCATGGTTTGGCCAACCCTGATATTCATTAAGTGTTGGGATTGACTGTGGAAACCCCCACTCTCAAAAGAGGAGTCCCAGCTGCAGCAATTCTGCAGTGATGGGAAGGGAAAATAATCCTTTCAGTTTCCTTAGTTATAAAGAATGGGGAAAGAAAAAGAAACATGGTTCTGTATAGAAGCAACACTTTTTTTTTTTTTAATTTTCACTTAAAAAAAGGTTGCTAGCTGTTCTTTAATCAATGCCCCATGGTTAATAGGATGAAAGGATGTTTAAAAGCAACAGGCTAATCTTTGTGAACTGTTTTGTTAGTAGTAAAATATTTAGGGTTTTTATACAGGATCTTGGTCTAATGTGGTTAGGGTAATGATTGAGGATTTCTTCATACTCCTTCAAATAAATATTTTAAATTGCTCTGTCTTGGATTGTTTTTAATTTACTTAATGTTTTTGATTCCAGGGCTTCAGTCTTGTTGCAGAGACACTTTTTTCCTAGTTACATTTATTTTAACAGATAACCTTGAATTGGCTGGGCTGCATAATGAATTCATATACAACAATATCTTAATTCTGCACAGTAGAAATAACTTTGTGGCTCTGACATAAAAAAGTGAAGGGGCTTATTTGTGGGGAAAAATGAGCTAGTTCGGTTTCTCTGTTAATCTCTGTAGAGATTTAAACCTAAAATACTAGGGAGTGAGGATTAAGTGCATATTCCAGTGTGCTATTCTTGGGTTTATGGTGTTTTAAACTAAGTTGTTCAAGTAATTAATGTGTTAATGCTGTTTGGGGGAAAAATCTGTGAATGAAAACTTCAGGGACTTGGTAAAATTTCATTAATATGCACATTAAATATGGTAAAACTTGTTTTAAAAGAGCAGCACCATGTTTTGAAAAGTGAACAAGCCATGATTGCTTTTATAACAGAGTACATATGCATTCATTTTTTGAAAAATTTAAATGTCAAATTATTTTTTAACATTGAAAAATCTACGGTTTTGTATGTAAGTTAATATTTAAATTTTAAAAGTTGGAGTGCTTGTTAGAGAGCAATCCAAGTATAAAGCTAGTGTGTATTGTAAGTGGAATTTTTCATAACGTGGCACGGGTGACGGATTACTTACACTGAGAGAGCAAAGGGTACTCCCTATAGAGTACAAATAATGTTCAAATTCTCAATGAGTGGTCACAGTTTAGGGCAACTGCACCTGTATTTCCCTGCTTCATAGTTCAGAAAGGGTACCCACTCTAGGCACTCTGTTACTCAGTCGTCACTTCTCTTTCCTGATCAGGGATTTTCTAGGCTGCCTGATTCCCTCCCTACATTGTGAGAACCGCAACAGTCGCACTGCATAGGCAAGCCTGCCATGATTTCTCTCCAGAGGCTATAAACTGGATAATTGTGCAGTTATATGGTACCACCCAGCTTTTCCTAAGCAAGCACATTTATTGTTAATGTGAAAGCTTTACAGATGTAGCCTTTATTGAAATTGAATTAATAGTTCTGTGTTGGGCTCCTGTTTCTATACAGTTTTAAGACCAACAGGGTGAAGTTGCCCTTAGTGATTTTCTAAAGTTGGGAGGCTGTAGGAACACACAAAGGACAGTAACCACAAACACACTCACATGTAAGGAATCTTGTCCGTAGCATAAGTTTTACTAAGCAGATGATTAAGGCTACAATCACAAATATATAAAACCTAAGATCATACTGTATTCCTACTCACGTACCCAAAGATATTATAGTCTGGTGATGTATCAACAGGTGATAATCAATAAAGGGGTGATTCCTGCTGGGGTCTTCCCGAAAGGTTCTTCCTACCCTATCCATGCCAGGAAATCCTTTTTATCCTGTTATGACCACACTAACACCTTATGCATAGCATGAGGGTTTCAACCTTCTTTTCCTTATCTGTACTTCACAGCCAATAAATTCTGGGGTACTCTGCTATTCATAGGTTATTCTTTGTTTCCTTTATTCTTATAAGCATTTTAGTAACATTTATTTAGACATGTTACCATGGTAACCTGTGGTAAGAACAGAACTTTCCATGATGTTACAATCAGTTGCCTTGTAATCTCATTTTTTCTCCCATTACAACTTCCCTTACTGCCACCTATGTGTAAATCTCATATAAAAGGTATGTAATTATGTTAAATTGTTCTTTAGTGCAAATACTGTCCAGATTCTGACATTTGTTAGAGCTACATTACAAATGCTACCTTCTTAAAAAAAAGTATAATTTAGTTAATTACAACTTTAGATTAAAATTTATTAGACTGCACATTTTCTAATTAGTTTTACAAGTCTGTTTGATCTAAATCGATGATTTTTTTTTAATGAGATTTAAATCATGATTTGCTGCACCCCATGGCACTTTAAGATGACTTGCTAATCTTCTTAATACCTTAACTTGCATAACATTGGGAATGACTGATGTGCATTGCACTGTGAGTTCGACTCAGAGTGTATCTCTAGGTGTAATTACTGCATGTATGCCCTGTAATTATAACCTGAGATAGTGGTGCCACAATCACTGTGGAGTGGCATATGTTGAGATTTTAATCGTGTACTGTAACAGGGTGGCTTGCCCTTGGGCTGGTGAGCCTCGGGGTAAGCTAGCCCTTATTACAAGATGAGCCCTATCTGAGAGGACTCTGAGGCAGCAGGAAATTGAAGAGGGGATTTGATAGAGAGAAGTAGCTGGGACTGCTGGAAGCAGGAGGCCTGGCAATAAAGGCTTGTCTTCACTACTGGGGAGATCGATGCTGCTGCAATTGATGCAGTGGGTGTTTGATTTAGCGGGTCTTCCACTAAATCGACAGAGTGCTCTCCAGTCGACTCTGGTATTCCAGCTCCCTGAGAAGAATGATGACTGGAGAGAGTCTCCCATTGACGCAGCACAGAGAAGATACTGAGGTAAGTCGACGTAAGCCACGTTGACTCTAGCTATATTAGTCATGTAGCTGGAGTAGCGTAATTTAGGTTGACTTACCCCGGTAGTGAAGACAAGCCGTGCGCTCCAAACCCCTGCTCCAGCCCAGTGAAAGTGAGTGAGAGGGGGGGATGGAGGGAGGATGGAATGAGTGGGGGTGGGGCCTTGGAGAAGGGGCAGGGCGAGGGTGTTCGGTTTTCTGCAATAAGAAAGGTGGCAACCCTAAGTATTGTATGTTTTAATTTTGCAGTCATACAGATGTACGTGAGTGAAACACAAAATGTGTATTTTCAGGGTATTAAAATGAAAGCACTTAATTAAAAAGGAGAAAACAACACTCTTGACAAAAGTTGATCAGCTTATAGTACTGAGCTGTCTTCGCCATTGTCTGCATCAGGAACCAAATGCCAGTTGCCTGATACCGTTAGCATTTGGGAGACACCTTGTCAACCACAATTTAAGTCTTTCCTTATGTGTAACTTTGGAAAACAAGATTGTTCTTTTTGTTTGTCTTGGTTTGCGTTTCAGTACCTCCATTATTCTGAAGCTAGTTATAGCGTACTTTGTTTCTACTGTTGAATAGCTTTTAGGCACAAACCACATTTGACTAAGTGCATGGATAAAGCTTTCACATAGTTTGCATTTTCTAATTGGAAAAAGGCACAAGAAACATTTGAGACACACCGAGCTTCTTCATATCACCATGAAGAAGTAAATATTTTTTTAAAAGACCACAAAGAATGTTGGTGATGTGCTAAGTTTTCAGTACTCTCAGAGGAAAGAAGAAAGCAGAAAAATCCTAATGAAGATATGAAGTTGTATGTGATATGTTGCCTGATGAGGATTTGGCCATTATACTGAACAAACTGAAAATACACCCTTCAGTGGACAGGTTGACTGCCCACACTTATCTGAGTTCCCTTTCTCTTCATCAGGCTCATCCCTGCTTGCTTGATGGGACTGGCTAGGTTGCCGCGGAGTCTCAAATAGATCCTGATTTGCATCATAGGTGAAGTCCTCTGTTGTCTCCTCATTAGAATATCAGAGTTGGAAGGGACCTCAGGAGGTCATCTAGTCCCAACCCCCTGCTCAAAGCAGGACCAATCCCCAAATCCCTAAATGGCCCCCTCAAGGATTGAACTCACAACCCTGGGTTTAGCAGGCCAATGCTCAAACTACTGGGCTATCCCTCCTTCTCCTTGCTGTTTATGGCAGCATCTCTGTCTCAGGCTCCTTTATTCCGGACAGGAGCGCATCAAGTTCATGGAGCCGAAATGGTTGTTTGGGCAATTGCACACAACAAGAGTGAGCTACTAGTTGTACTGATTTCAGGATAGGTTTATTCAATTTGCAAGGAGGGTCTTATAAACTCTTCAAGACAGAATGGTCTTTGTATAGTGCCTAGCACAGTAAGGTCTTCATACCTGATTGACATCTCCTAGGTGTTACTGCAGCAAAAAGAATATTTTGACAAGTAATTTGGGGATTGATTAGTTCTCCTCACTTTATAAATGGATTTTGGGGAAAAGCATAACAAGGTGAAGATGTATGCAAAACTCATTTCAAGTGGTATAAATGACTAATTCTAATATTTTTTTAGGTGCTAGACTTCAAAATAATGAAAAACAATTTTGTTTTGCTGTGGACTAATAAACTTAATGAGCAGTTAACTTTCTTTGGAAAACTTAGGAGACAATTTTTATGTAGAACTGTTCTCAATATATTTTGTGCAATTCTTATTATAAATTACTTGGGATATGTTAAGGAAATTAATATGTTTATGTAAAATATTATCATTGTGTGTAGTTTTGCGCCATATCTGATGTTGGGTTCCTGTTTGCTCGACATCACAAAAAGTTTCTGTGGAATTTAATAGAGGATTATTTAGCTATAAAAGAGTCAGGAGGGGCAAATACATGTCAAGTAAGTCCTGTTTTTGCACATAATAGAAAATAAATATAAAAACTGTTTCTGCAGTGAATAGAAGATTTTTTTTTCAGAATTCTGTGTGATGCTTCTCAGATTATCTTTATACAGAGTTTGAAAACTAAGCAAAGTCTGACACCCTTTCCTTTTCTGCCCTTTCCTCTTTCTATTCATATTCTCAGGTACATTTATGAAAAAAGTTCATTTTCTTATGTGTTAAGTGATTGGCATATTATCTTAAGTGTTCATAGTTCAGCATCTAGGTAATTTGCATTCCTTTTTTTACCTTCCGACCTTTGAATGGATTTATGAGAAGGCAGCCTTTTTTTCTAGCATTTTTCTTTTCTCTTCCTTTTACCTCTGTTTCTCCTTCTTCTTTGAGGTCTCTCCCCCTTCTTTTTTAGAAACAAAATAATGATAATTCAGGATCCAAATTACTAATAGAACATGTGTGGAGTTAAAAAAAACAAACAAAAAACAGTACATTATACAACGAAATAGTGGAAAATCATATCCTTTTCCTATCACGTTCACCAATACCTGATTTCAGGCCTCTTTCTATGTGTTTAATGGAAGAGCTGTTACATAGGGAATACGGCTTTATGTACTGTTTCAGTGTTGATGGCATTTGCTGTTACATGAGAAACACCGAATCTTGCATTCAGGTAATTAATCATGAGCCAAATAGTTGTTTGTGAACACACACATTTTTTTTTAAATGGCTGTAACACAAGTGTCAAAATAACTGAACAGGTATGGTTAGCTACCTTTCAAAGTGTTTATGACACATCATTGCTATAATATGCTTTGTATGCAAAATAAGTAATCCAAATTTGAGTTTGTTTCAATCAATATTGATTTGATACTTGATATTCAAATTACCTGCTTTCATGCCTTTTTAATCAAACAAATAACAGAAGCAAAACTTGCCCTTATTGGCGGTTTTCAAATTAGGACCATATGTAATTTTTAAAATAAATTTGCTATAGTTTTAACACACAATACCATTGAAATCAATTACTTTTTTTCTTTGTCTATGTGGATATTGTAATTGACTGATAATCTACAGTGATAGTTGACTCTGAGCATCATTCTGTGAACAAATTAGATAAACTGTTTTTGAGGCCATTAGTCCTGTATATATAGAATTAGAAGATAAGTTGTCTGTTTGTTGAATGATTGTTCTGGCTGTTTTGAAAAAGGATAAAACCTACATAGAAAACTACATATAAATTGAAGTTTGAAAACCTATTAAATATGTATAGCAAAAATGTCTAATTTCTCTAATAAGCAATTAGTCTACTGATCATTTTAATAAGCATTACTACAGGTACAGTTTTTACTTTGTAAACTTTTGCTTAAGTAGGACTTAGTCAGAATGCAGTTGCTGTTGTGCGTTAATGTAACACATATTTTATTATATGCAGTGAGGCCCACTGTATATGGGCTGTAAAAGAGCAAAGGAAATTAAATAATGATGGCATTACAGTACAGTCATGCGTCTGACCAAAGCAAGTAAAATATAAGTTAAGACAACTTCATTGTTAACTCAACCTGTTTTGTCTTGATGTTGCAACTCAGTTGAGATCTTATTCTCTTTTAGAAAAGAAAGATGTAACACAAAGCTTAGAAAACTATACGTCAAAATGTCCTGGCACAATGGAGTTCATCACACTTCCAGAAGGTTTGAGGTTGCCCCCCGTGCCATTCACCAAGCTGCCTATTGTAAGGTAAGACTATATAAAATGGTGCATTGCAAATGTCTGTATTTAACATATAAAACTCGTCTTGTAGTATTGAAAATTAGACTAGATAGTCATCGGATCTTATCAACTTGCATAATTTGTTGTCCAGAATGACACTGAACTTGTTAAATTTGGATTTCTGAGATAAAAATACAGAAGCATAAACTCTGTTCCTTTAGAATGGTTGGGCCAAATGACTCTTTGAGTGATGCAGAATTTTCCCTTGTCTTTACATTATATCAGAATCTTCTGAAAATCAAAGTTAAAAATAATCATTGACCAAGAAAAGGGTTGCACATTTTAAGATGGGATTTTCAAAGGTTTAAGGGAGTTAGACATCTAACTCCTGTTGACTTGCAGTAGGTTGCCTAACTCTGTTAAGCCCCTTCAGACATCTTAGCCCACGTTATTTATATATGTGGTGCATTATTCAAAGTCCTTTCATTAAGTAATTTGCCATCTAATTTAGATTGGAACATATGGAGGTTCTGGAGTGGGAGCAAATGTCATAGGAGAGCAATAATGGAAAAGAAGGCAAAGGAAGATCTTTGTTTTTCCAGTAAGGAACTTTAGCAGGGAAGGCAAATGCCCACCAAAAAATACAGTAGTTACCACTGTGAACAATGCTCAAAGTAGACTCCAGTTCAACGTGGAGTGTCTGTGAATTTCAATATGCAGGACTTTTGGTACCAAGAAAAGAGAGTAGTAATATTAGTAGAGTGAAAATTAATGAGATACAGAATAAAAACACACAGACTTCATAGTCTAGATAGTTGGTTTATGTAACCATTTCATTACTGTTATCATCTTTTGATCCTATTGTTTAACTTACTAACTGAAGATAAGATTCAATAAATAAGTTTTTTAGGACCAGGGACCATGTTTAACTGTGTTTGTAAAGCATCTAGTACAGGGGTCCCCATTCTGGTTGTGGCCTTCTAGGTCTACCATAATGTAAATATCTAAAGTTTTCCAGTGTAATGTGAAAAATTACTTAATTTGAATAAATTATGTTTGTCAGCATAAATTTGATAGCCTGGTATTCTAGAATGTAACTATTTCTTGTCTTCTGAAATTCTTATTTAAGATGGCTTCAGAAATCCCTGTTTATGAAACACATCACTTTTATGAAACCATAATCCTTTAATTAACTAAGCTTCAAGTATACCACTTTTAAGAATGTAAATTAAAGTAGGAAAAAATTTGCAAAAACATTTCTAATACTTGAAATAAGTGACAAATTTAGTTAATTTAGTTAATGAGCCCCAAGGGGAACTTACTCATTTAGGTAAACACATACAGTTATTTTGAGCAAGGGTTGTTGGTGTAAGAAAAAACACGGCAAGCTTTTTTCCTCATTAAATTGCTTCTGCAGATCTCCATTCTTGGAAGTGCATACTGTGGCTCACAAGTAATGGAAACACTGAATTATAAACCATTATGATGGACCCATACTTAGACAGGAGATCTGAATGTTCCAAACATCAGTAAATTAACACTTTTATTTAGCTGTCCCCAGTTATTCACTTCTTGCCTGTCAAAATGGTCATGGAATCCTTAGTTATCTTGTTTCTTCACAAATTGTAGTTGTGGAGTAAGGAATTCAGGGATAGCATTTAGGTTTTTTACTGTTGAATAGTATTTGGTTAGCGTTCAAACAAAATTTCCAATCTTGAGGAACATCCAGGTTTTTTTAAAGTGCACCTTGCCAGTAGCAAGGTGTTGCTTATTGACCAACATGTACAATGCTTGAAGTGCCTGTGGTGACAGGCTCTCGCTTCAGAGTTGCTTGCTTTGTGTTATATTTATTATCTGGACTAGGAGGGAATGTGAAACTTACCCACATACGGGAAACTTTAGTTACCTGACCCCTCCTTAAAGAAGCACCAGTGAATTTACTTCTGAAATGTCAAATCCTAAATTGAAGGCCCAGATCTTTGCTTTTAGCTTATCCTTTAAAGACATTGTCAAAGTTGGTGAGTCTTTTTTGGTGTACCAAGAGTCCATCGTTCCTCTCCTTTCTATACTGGGGATTGAGTCAAAGCATTTAAGCCCAGGGGATATGGGAAACAATGATCTAAGCAGGGAAAGACTCCAGAAAAGAGGACAAGGTCTTTCTCCCCTCAGTAGCTACTCGTACAGAGTGGTGGTTCTTCAAGTGATTGCATATGTCCATTCTACGGTAGGGATAATGTGAGCCTTGTGTACAACAGTCAGAAATGTTTCCCTCAGTAGTACACTTTCAAGGCATTGTGGCCACTTTGCTGCCTTGTGCCACTTTATGCAGGTATAAAGGGTAGAACCGCCCCCAGTTCCTCTCAGCTCCTTCCGACTGCCAGTGTCAGTTGTTGGAGCTGCTATCCTGAGTAAGTCTTAACCTCTTTAGTGTATGTAGTGCCCATTGTGTTGATTTTCAGTCTAGTTTAGTGTATTTGTACATAGTTTAGATATAAGAGTAAGTTCAGATTAGTATTTTGTAGTGTGGAGTCACCGGTTCCCATTTGGGTACCAAACAGGTACTGGATCCTGAGCCATTTTCTTGGCTTCAAGTCCTGTCACCCATGTAACAAGTCTATGCCAGTAAGTGGCCCACACCCC
The DNA here is from genome assembly GCF_013100865.1 of Trachemys scripta elegans. Classification (NCBI taxonomy): domain Eukaryota; kingdom Metazoa; phylum Chordata; order Testudines; family Emydidae; genus Trachemys; species Trachemys scripta. The sequence goes on along the minus strand of NC_048299.1, from coordinate 272,995,989 downwards.
AGCTGCCTTAAGTGTCTGTGAGAGGTGCATTTGAGTGACAAATGTCTCATTTGTAAGGGTGTTCAAAGAAGGACAGGACAGCCAAATTCAAGTATCTGCTTATGGAGTCTGTACTTTGCCTGCCATTGGCACCTTCCTTCTCATAGCGGGTACCGAGCATGTTCTGAATCTATTAGGAGTGCTCCCCTGATCCAACTGGATCAGGAAGCAGATTCTCATCACTGGTGCTGAGGAAGAGACAATGTAGGTCTTCTAAATCTGTGGTGAAAGCACTGAGTAAAGGCCAGGACATTGAGGTGCACTTGAAGAGGCATTCCCAGGTGCAGTCCTTAAGCCAGGAGGGATTGCTGACTCCGGAGTGCAGGAACAGGTCTGTTCAGACTCATCCGTGAAGTGCTGACGCAGCTTTCAGTACTGCAAAACCAAGAGCCTTTTCTGGCGCCATCTACAGCTGAGGTTTTTGAGGCAGCTTTAAAGTTACTGAACCTGTTGATACTGGCTTCCTCAGCTATTCAGGACTCTCCCCCAGTTCTGGGATTGGGTGTAAACACTTTTGTGGTTCTGGCTCCAGCCATAATGCACCATTTGGAACCAGCAGCTGCTGCAGGTACTGTACCTCTCAAAAGGATTCCATCTAGAGGGAAGCCATTGATGATCTCGCTTATCTCTCTAGACTTGTAGGCGGTCTGCTGGAAACTGATCGGGTTAGCTCCCCCTTGGTCTGAGGAAGCGGACTGTCATGGCTGGGTTGTGGGAGTCCAGAGCCAGAGTCCATGGTCCCAAGACAAGAGTCAGCTGCATCAGGATTCAAGGGGGTCAGAAGCAGCAGACAAACTGGAGATCAGAACCATGAATCAGAATCTAGAGACAGGCCAGGTCAGGATACCAGGAGGTCAGATTCATGAGACAAATGGGAAATCAGAACTATGACTCAGATGTCAGGAATTCAAGCTGGGGAGTGGGAGTGGGAGCAGGAAGCACAAGGCATACCATTCAGAACAGGGTGGATCCCAGTTGTTCAGATAGCTTTCTGTTACTGCTTCTGGCTTAAGTAGGGTCAGCAGGCCAATCAGCTGCTCTGGTATGCTGCCAATAGGACTACAGGGGCGGAGTCTCAAATTGGGGATGGGCTTCATGGGTCCCACGTATGCAAGCATCATCAGGGCTGGAGTGTGGCTGCTCCTATAAAACCTGCAGACACACGTTCAAGACTGTGGGTCATGATACTGACTCCTCATCCGACTACAAGGTCGGCTCTTATGCTTCTTGGCACAGGTATGTTCAGTAGACCCAACGGGATGCCTGCCAACCCTGATACTGGTCACAGCCTCAGCATTCCATCTTATTAGTGGCCCTTTTGGATCCCTTGAGGCTTCCCTCCACAGTCTAGGGCATCTCCACTCCATTCCCACTCTCTACATCAGCATCTACAACAGGTCACCATCTGCCACCCTTGGTGCTGGGACTGGGACTGTGCACAGGGAATTGCATGCTCTGGTTTCTCTTGTGGAGGAGCCAGTGGAGTCTCCACCTCAGCAACCCTTAACCTCCTCTTTTTCATTGCCAGATGAGGTGGTGCTAACCGTGTCTGCTTTCCCCCCTTTTGATGATTACAGTTTATCAGGACTTATAGAGGAGCGTGGCTGCAGCTCTGGATACCCAGCCAGAAGAAGACAGGAAAAGTCGCATAGGCTGGTGAATGTTTTAGCCTCAATGGGATCTTCCAGGGCAGTGATCCCCAAACTTTATTATCTGGTGCCCGTCTTTACCCCGTTTGCACCCCCACCCTTGGAGCCAGGGCTGGGAGTGGGGCCACCACTCCGGAAGGGGGAGGGAGATGCAGACAAAGGTAAGGGGACTGGCTGGGGCCACAGCTGGGGATGAGTGGGGCTGGGTGCAGAGCTCCAACCAGGGGCCGGAGTCAGCAGCCGGGGCACAGGGCAGGCGGCCAGGGCCCTGGGCACCCCACAGTTGAGGGACTTCTGTTCTAGGGTAGCTCTTCCTATTAATGAGGCTATCCTGGAGCCAGTCAAGGCTTTATGGCAGGCCCCGTCTTCCCTGCTTCCCACTACAAAAAGGGTGGAGGCATTCAAACATTTTTATAACCATGCTCCTCTGGGCTCCATTGTAGTCTCTGCTGCTAATCAAAAAGAGAGACAGGGACACCAGGGATCTACACCAAAAGGGGAAAAAAGCAAAGCAACAACCTGTTCTGAAGGCAGCTTTAGATCACAGGAAGTTTACAGTTTCATATCCAGAAATTTAAGGACAAGCTTCTGGACGAGGCAAAGCAGGAGTTTGCTGTGTGGCAGAGGAGGGCAAGTTAGTTGGAAGAACAGTCTTGCAGGCTGGTCTAGATATGGCAGACTCTGTGGTTCGAGCTATGGCTTCCACCATCACTGTGTGTTCCTGTTGGTTGCAGTAGGCAGGTCTCCCCCCAGAGATGCAACAAAGCATTCAAGACCTCCTATTTGAAGGCCCCTCGCTCTTTTCTGAAAAGGCTGATGAGAGGCTACATATTCTGAAAGTTTTAAGGTGACCCGTAATTCTGGGGATTTACATACCAGTGACCAAGAGAGAGTCATCCTGCTCACAGCACTCTGAACAGGTTCTGCCTTTTGTGCCTTGTACATAAGACCTGTCCAGGAAGAGGGATGCATGTTACAAGAGGCATTGTTATCCTTCTTCCTCGTCTGCTGCTCCCAGTTCATCTAGGCAGACTGGGTCCTCCTAAACAATCATTTTCACCTGTTGGTCAAGAGCAGTCAACTACTCCCCAAAGGTCCTTGTTTCTCCACCCCAGTATTTGCCAGCCACCGGTCTCGCTTTCTGCATCACCACGGATCAGTGGGTGCTATGCAACTATCCACCTCCCTTCTCTGTCCCTCTCCAGTGACTTCTCTCATGTCTATTCTCATGAGAACATGCTGTTACAGGAGGTCCACTCTCTCCTTCTCATGGGGGTTATAGAGGAAGTTGCCCTGTTGCTCAGAGGGAAGGGATTTTATTCCCAGTACTTCCTAATCCTGCAAGTAAATGGGCATAGGAGCAGGGTTATAGGCCTTTTTTAGATCTAAGACAACTGAACAAGTTCCTAAAGAAAATAAAATTCTGGATGGTCACTCTGGCTTCTGTTATCCCTTCCCTAGATCTTGGGGTACTGGCATACTGCTCTTGATTTAAAAGATGCTTATTTTCACATGGCAATTCACCCGCGCTACCAAAAATTCCTCAGGTTCATGGTGAATTGATCCCACTACCAATTCACTGTGCTGCCCTTTGACCTGTGAGGAGTTCCTCACATGTTCATGACGTGCATGGCTGTGGTGGTGGCATTCCTATGAAAGTCCGGAGTCCGCATATTCCCTTACCTAGATGACTGGCTAGTAAGAGGCTGGTCCAGGTCTTCGGTACTCTGTAGCACTATACCAGGGGTGGCCAACCTGAGCCTGAGAAGGAGACCGAATTTATCAATGTACATTGCCAAAGAGCCACAGTAATACATCAGCAGCCCCATATCAGCTCGCCCCCTCCCTGTGCCTCCTGCCGGTCGGCAGCCCTGCCGATCAGCGCCTCCCTCTCCCTTGCCGCACCTCCCAATCAGCTGTTTCGTGGTGTGCAGGAGACTCTGGGGGGTGGGGAGGGAGAGGAGCGAGGGCACGGCAGGCTCAGGGGGAGGGGGTGGGAAGGGGTGGAGTGGGGGCAGGGTCTGTGGCAGAGCCAGGGGTTGAGCAGTGAGCACGCCCCGGTACATTGGAAAGTTGGCGCCTGTAACTCCAGCCCGAAGTCGGTGCCTATACAAGGAGCTGCATATTAACTTCTGAAGAGCCACAGGTTGGCAACCCCTGCACTATACAGTCCACCGTCAATAGGGCTCCTAATCAATATGGAGAAATCTACCCTGACTCCTGTCAGAGAATAGAATTTATTGGGGCTGTTCTGGACTCTAGAGGCCAGGGCTGAGATTCTAAACAATGTGGGGCATTGCTCTAGATCAGCGATTCTCAACCTGAGGCCCCACATTTTAATTTAAAAATTTTCACGGACCACTAAGCCCCCCTGCTCAGCCCTTGCCCCACCCCTCTCCCCGAGGCCATGCCCCTACCCCGCATACTATCTGAAGCCCTGCTCACTCCGCCCCCTCTCCCTGTTGCTCACTCTCCCCCACCCTCACTCACTTTTACCAGGCTGGGGCAGGAGGGGATGCGGACTCTGGGCTGGGCAGGCGGTTGGGGTGCGGGTTCCTGCCAGGCGGTGCTTAACTCAGGCAGCTCCTGAAAGCGACTGGCACATACCTCTGGCAGCGGATTGTATGCTGGGGGGCCAGGGGATTTCCTTGTGCGCTGCTCCTTTCCTCAGGCACCGCACCTACAGCTCCCATTGGCTGCAGTTCCTGGCCAATGGGAGCTGCACAGTCGGGGTGGGGGGCAGCATGCGGAGACCCTCTGCCCCCTCAGGAGCTGCAGGGATGTGCTGTCCGCTTCCAGGAGTGGCACGGAGCTGGGGCAGGTAGGAAGTCTGCCTTAGCCCTGCTGCACCACCAGACTGTTAAGATGCAGGAGGCACTGGGAGGGAGGAAGAGGAGTTGAGTTGAGGGGTGGGATGGGGAGGAATTGATCAGCGGGATAGGTGGACCCTAGTTTGAGAAACACTACTTTAGATATAAAATCACATCCTGTCACTACAGTTTGAAACTGCCTTTTACTTCTAGGGCACATGGCAGCATGCACTTCAGAAAGGTACAGTGCTGGCTAGCTTTGTTGTATTCACTGGCCTGTCATATGGACATCGTGGTTCAAGTACCTACTCAGATCTTGTGCTGCTTTAAATTTTGGCTAGAACCTTCAACTCTTTGCATTGGAGTTCCCTTTGCTCTGCCACAGACACTCACTGTAGTCACAGATGCATCGGATGGAGGTTGGGAAGCTCACTTAGGTCCCTTTCAGACACAAGGTCTTTGGTCTAACGAAGGAATATGTTTGCCTTCTAATTACACAAAGACTGCCAAGAAAAGTAATTACGTATTCATTGTAGTATATGGAATATTTGGGAACTCTTCAGGTTTCAGTTTATTCTTTAGGTAAATTAATTTTCTTCTGTTTTCTTGCATTTGGTTCTGATGGCAGTGGTGGTCCTCATTAGAATGGTAACACTTAACATCACCCATTGATGTCTCAGTGCAGTTATTTCTTCTTATTCCAGGAAACTTCTAATGTAGTGGATTGTTTTTTTATATGGCAGAGATAATATGTGTATAATTTCTCCTACAGTTTTATTACAGTAACACATCAGCTTGAAGGTTCTAGGTAATTTTCTACAACAGATTTTGTTTTCTGAGATGCATGCTATACAATCTTTTTATTAGAGTATTTTTGTGTCTCTATTGTGCAGAATTTACAATGTTTTGTCTCTGTACTTAAACTATTTCCATCCCCTGGCTAATAATTACTTACTCTTTTGAGATTGTGGATAATTGTGTAACATTATAATTCAAGTCATTCATTTACTGCACTGTAAAGGATGCAAAATTACTTTAATATCCCTAAAACATAACTACTTTTCTCTTTTTCCCAACAAAAAGCAATTTGTAGGTAATTTGTGTTTTTCTGGCCTTTTGCCATTTACAATTATGTGAGACAAATTTCTTCTTCCTCAGTGTATCTGTGCTAGAGTTATTTGTCTGATGAATAACTTCATAAAATATTATGAAAATTTAATCACATGGTAATACACACTGTCTCCTTGGTATATTGTGGCATTATCAAAGAATTTTTCAGCATGATCGTTTGCACTGTGAACTGAAGTTCTTGGAAAAAAACGTGTTATCTTAAAGCAAGCTGTGCATTTGAGAGGTTCATGGATTTGTGAGGTTCTTACATTTGGGATTTTAGTTTACCTTTCAAAAGTCTTATACAACTGAAATTTCATGAGCTGGGCACTATTATAATACTATTGTGTTTGCTGATTATTCAATCCTTCAAGTGTCTTTCCATAAGTAAGTAAACTTTTTTAAACCAATCATTTATTGTATTATTTATATCTCCCTATGGGGTTAAAAACTTAACTATCTTATGATAGTGTCTCTCTTATTTTTGAAAGCTTTAGCTTTAGTCAGCTTGGACAGTAGTACACTATTCGCTTCTTACTCCTGAAAACCTATTTTGGATATACAGGGAATTTTATTAAATCATTGTCTCTAGTGGCTGTTTTACATAAAGCACAAATCCTGTATGTTTAAACATGAGGGTCCCAAGACTGAAGTATTGTTGCAGTTTAAGGCTGAAGTGCAGTGTCTTTAAACATATACAGTCCTGACTGTAACTTCATTGGCTCACTATTCCTAACTTGAGTAAGGTTTATTTTCACCAGGTAAATTCACATGTGATTAACTTTAAAAAATTGCAGTTAAAAAGTTACAATAAAATCTATAAGTAGTGCCTTCACATGTCATTAATTATCATCCCTCGAAGTAAATCTGATTTAAGTATTCACCAACTGTATTTTGACATTTTCAATTATTTAATCTCTATTCTATCATTAGAGTCTGGTGTTTTCCTTCTGTAAGAATATTCCCCCCCCCCCCCCCATACCTAATGTTTAATTGGTCTAATATGGCGGCCATTTCTTACCTTATTTATTGTCATGCTTTTTTACCATATTCTGACAATTCCCAGTCCACTTTCTCTACTTCCAGAAGCAAATCTGTCTCTTAAACTCATGTAGATTCTGCTTTAGTCTCCTTCTTTGGAAACTTATTTTTATTACATTTTGTATGAAGCAGTGTTGTGTTAATTTAGAAGGAATAAAGGGGCCCAAAGAGTCATGACTCTGAAACTGTCCAACATTAAACAAGATTCAGGGTTTGGTATACAGAAACCTCAGCCTGCTTAGGGTACATCTACACTACAGCGGGGAGTCGATTTAAGATACGCAAATTCAGCTACGTGAATAGCGTAGCTGAATTTGACGTATTGCAGCCGACTTACCCCGTTGTGAGGACGGCGGCAAAATCGACTTCTGCCGCTTTTTGTCGGCGGCGCTTACTACCACCTCCGCTGGTGGAGTTAGAGCGCCGATTCGGGGATCGATTGTCGCGTCCCGACGGGACGTGATAAATCGATCCCCGAGAGGTCGACTTCTCGGGGATCGATTGTCGCGTCCCGACGGGATGCGATAAATCGATCCCCGAGAGGTCGACTTCTACCCGCCGATTCAGGCGGGTAGTATAGACCAGACCTTAGCACCATGGCAACCACAGCAATGCAAATCCTTAAAGTGTTTTATTAAAGATACAAAAAAAAAAAAAGAAAAACAGTTAAGTATTAAATAGTTTTCTTTTTAACATTTCAAATACTTTAACTATATCCCTTGTTCCCTTTTCCATTAGCTGGAGAATGTGTTTAGAAGGAAAAAACCCTTGTTTGACATTCTTTTAGATAATACTAAAGATGCTAATAACTTTGGGGAAGAGAGAAGAAGTTAGTTGAGATAGGCTGGAGCTGTTGTCATTGAAGTCTGATCCTGTTTTCTAAGACAAAATAAGACGCACACAAAAAGGGAAGAGAAGAATCACAAAAAGAAAATGCAGCTTCTGTTTCTGGTGTTGACTTCCACTTGCAACCTCACTTCTGGAAAAACACTGGTTCAGCACACGGCCTTATCAGCTACTTATACTTGTACCAGCATCAGGCTGCTTAAAAAGGGCATTGCTTTTAGTTGCCTGTCTGCTCACAGGCTTACAGCAGTGTTGCAAAATGTACAGTCTTGCAATCAAGCCAGACACTTATTTGACAGAAGAAAAAAGGAGAGGGATAGGAAAGGGAAGACATAAGATGGGAAAAGAAAAGAACGCACAAAGGGAAAAGGCGGTGAGGAATGGGATGTCCATCTCTCATCCCAGGTGGTATTTGAGATTTAGCCTGAACCAGTGAAGGTGGTGGTGATATCTGGATCCATGTCTCTGCCCTGGTCTGGTAGGATGAAGATGGTCCATGTGTTCCAGAGGATGGTGAGAGATGGCAGGCATGATGATAATGCTCGCTGCAGCAGTTGTTGGCAGACAGATACTGCTTCTGCCAATTTTTCCCAGAAATATTTTCTTTTTAAGAACCCCAAAAGTGTGTGTTGGGAGAAATAGTTTGTCGTCTCATTATTTTGTCCACCAATAGGCCTAGTTTCTGACACATCAATTTTGATCCACTGATTTGATTCCATGCTTTTCATGTTTGCCAAGGATGATCTTAATGCAGTCCTTAAGTTATATCAGGAGGCCTTTTTGTTTGAACTAATTCAATCTTTCTGTCTTGCTTTTTAGAGACAAGGCGGGTGAAGTAATTTTTTTTTATTGGACTCTCTTCTATTGGTGAAAGACAAGCTTTCAAGTTAGCTATTCTTCAGGTCTGGAAAAGGTATTCACTGGGTTTGTCAACCCTGGGAACTTACCTGAGCATAACTATGTCTCTTGGGGAGTGAAAAATCCACATCCCCTGAGAGACGTAGCTATGCTGATCTGACCCCAGGTGTAGACAATGCTAGGTTGACAGAGGGAGTCTTCTGTTGACCTAGCTACCTCTTCTCAGGGAGGTGGATTACCTACGCCAATGGGAGAACCTTGGTGTCTATGCTGAAGCACTACAGTGGTGCATGAATAGACATACCCAGAATGTCACAACTAAATACAAGATGGAACAGATTGTTTAGCGTAAGTGGTTACACATGTTCTAAGAGACCATTCAAATCCATAACTCCAGTGTCTTTCAATACCGTAATTTTTAGTGTCTAGAAAAGTTGAATTTAAGCTCCGAAGCTTGTCTTTTGAAGGTGTGGTGCAGGTTTCCTTTGAGGAGAGGACTGAGACGTCAGATAGTGAACACTGTTTGTCCATTGGTGATTTTTTATTCTTTTTTTTCCTGTGAGACTTAATCTGAGAGTGTAGTGATTAGTCTGGTTTCACCCACATAGTTATTTGGGCATTTAGTGCACTGGATGAGGTATACCACATGTTGTAATAGGCATGTGTATAACCTGTGGGTCTTGAAAGGCGTTGTGGGGGATATTGATCATCTTTTCCCATCAACATTTGTTGTAATAGGTTATTGTGACAGCTTATGAACTTTCACTCACCTTTTACTGTTGAGCACATAATCAGGGTAAATTTGTAGTCCCCAGTTGTCACAGCAGCAGTTCTATCCAAGTTCTAGCTGGGCCCAAAAACTCTGTGCTAACTGCAGCAAAGCTGCTTGCTGTCCAGTGCTTATTGCTGAAAATTTTAGAGTCTCCCTTCAAAGGCTTGGCTTGTGGGGCTTAGCGAATCCATCATCAATGCTTAGCTACCTAAATTTCATACATGTAAAATCACTGGGCTAACTAATCTTTGTCCGGGTCATTTTCTTAAGGAAATGTGATCCTCTACATCTTTTCTTTGGTACCTTTTTCTCATTATATTTTTCTGATTTTACATTTGTTTGCAGTTTTCCTCTGAAATGATATTTGGTTTTCCTTCAGACCCTTGGTTTACTTTATTTCTTTTTTTCTCCCATTACAGACACCATGTTCATTATCAGAGGGGTAGCCGTGTTAGTCTGGATCTGTAAAAAGCAACAAAGAGTCCTGTGGCACCTTAAAGACTAACAGATGTATTGGAGCATAAGCTTTCATGGGGGAATACCCACTTCGTCAGATGCATGCGTCACCCACGAAAGCTTATGCTCCAATACATCTGTTAGTCTTTAAGGTGCCACAGGACTCTTTGTTGCTTTTTACATGTTCATTATAAAAATGTAAGGAGTAATCAGTATTTGCCAACAATTCCTTTTAAAGTAAAAATAACCAGTTTAAAAATGCTGTTTAAATTTTTTATTTAACAGATCTGTGAAACTCTTGAATCTCCCCATCAGTCTTCGGCCACAGAAAATGAAAAGTTTGTTGGGTCAGAACATGTCAGCCAAAAGTCCCTTCATATACTCTCCAATTATTGCACACAATCGTGGAGAAGAGCGAAGTAAGAAAATAGGTGAGCATATGATCCAAGCTTTCTTGTAACTGTTGCTTTGAAATCTTCCTGCCTTGACTCCATATACAGATCAGGAATTCAAGGAATTACTCAAAAAAGCATAATACTTTGGGATAAAGTTTTCCATGGGGAAGAAATGTTAAATGATTTCAACTTATTTTCTTACCCTTAGGTGATTTTTCAAGCAAATCAATAAGCACTCAATCCAATAATCTTGTTAGGGGAAATTAATTAAATAAAAAAGCTGTTTTAGATCTTGAATTATGTCACAAATACTCTTTTATATGTAGTGTAGTTATAGCCGTGTCGGTCCCAGGATATTAGAGAGACAAGTGGGTGAGGTAATATCTTTTATTGGACCAACTTCTGTTGGTGAGAGACAAACTTTTGAGCTTCAGGTCTCTCTTCTACATACGTAGTGGTCAGAGGCCTATCGGTGGTGAGACCTCTGGGGATGTGTGACATTACCCAGGATACAATCTGGACTTATGGACATCTGTGTCTCCTCAGTTCTCCAACCTGGGGTGCCTTTTACACTGCTTTGCTGTGAGAGCAACCACCCCCTTGTCTGCTCTGACACAGCCTGCAGCATGTAAATCACTCCCAGCTATATAGTATGAGTGCTATAGCCAGCCACTCCTGAATTACACTGCAGGGCAACATCAGCAAACTCCCAATCCCAGACTTTCTCCCAGAAATGTGTGCAACTTGTACTGCCCAGCATCCTTCTGAACAATGCAAACTCATATAAAGTCTGTCATCTCATTAATAGTATCAGAGGGGTAGCCGTGTTAGTCTGAATCTGTAAAAAGCAACAGAGGGTCTTCTGGCACCTTTGAGACTAACAGAAGTACTGGGAGCATAAGCTTTCGTGGGTAAGAACCTCACTTCTTCAGATGCAAGTAATGGAAATCTCCAGAGGCAGGTATATATCAGTGTGGAGATAACGAGGTGAGTTCAGTCAGGGAGGGTGAGGTGCTCTGCTAGCAGTTGAGGTGTGAACACTAAGGGAGGAGAAACTGCTTCTGTAGTTGGATAGCCATTCACAGTCTGTTTAATCCTGATCTGATGGTGTCAAATTTGCAAATGAACTGGAGCTCAGCAGTTTCTCTTTGGAGTCTGGTCCTGAAGTTTTTTTGCTGCAAGATGGCTACCTTTACATCTGCTATTGTGTGGCCAGGGAGGTTGAAGTGTTCTCCTACAGGTTTTTGTATACAAATCAACAGAGCCAGACGTGTACGCAGAAGCCTCCTGCTACAAGACAGGCCCAGAAGAGAAACCAACAGAACTCCACTGGCCATCACCTACAGTCCTCAGCTTAAACCTCTCCAGCGCATCATCAGTGATCTACAACCCATCCTGGACAATGATCCCTCACTTTCACAGACCTTGGGAGGCAGGCCAGTCCTCGCCCACAGACAACCTGCCAACCTTAAGCATATTCTCACCAGCAACCACGCACCGCACCATAACTCTAACTCAGGAACCAACCCATGCAACAAACCTCGATGCCAACTCTGCCCACATATCTACACCAGCAACACCATCACAGGACCTAACCAGATCAGCTACAACATCACCGGCTCATTCACCTGCACGTCCACCAATGTTATATATGCCATCATATGCCAGCAGTGCCCCTCTGCTATGTACATTGGCCAAACTGGACAGTCACTACGCAAGAGGATAAATGGACACAAGTCAGATATCAGGAATGGCAATATACAAAAACCTGTAGGAGAACACTTCAACCTCCCTGGCCACACAACATGAGTACACATGCTGAATGGCTGCCGGATTTTCGGGCTCCCACCATTCCTACTACCTGTGAAGCTGCAATGGTGGATAACTTTTGCATCACAATCATAGTGTGGAGACAGCCTCTAATGACCTGAAAGAAGTCCTCCAAGGAAGTTCAGAATGGATAGTCCTAATTTTTCTAAGGTAAAAAAGAAACATGATAAATTAACTAGAATGACAAACTTTTTACTTATTAATTAACTCAAAGTATGTATTAATACTTGGGGGAGCAAACAACTGTGCATATCTCTCTGTGTTATAGAGGGTGAACAATTTGTGTTTATCCTGTATAAGCTTTATATGGGGTAAAACGGATTTATTTGGGTTTAGACCTCATTGGGAGTTGGGCATCTGAGTGTTAAAGACAGGAACACTTCTGTTAGTTGCTTTCAGGTAAACCTGCAGTTTTGGGGCAAGTAATTCAGACCCTGGCTCTTTGTTGGAGCAGATGGGAGGGAGTGTCTGGCTCAGCAAGACAGGGTGCTGGAGTCCTGAGCTGGCAAGGAAAACTGGGGTAGAAGTAGTCTGGGCACATCAGGTGGCAGCTCCCAAGAGGGTTTCTGTGATCCAACCTGTCACAATTAGCAATGAATTGAAAATGTTGTGATTGGCTGTATTACTTTTCTAACAGAGTCTGGGTAGTTAAAGTCCCCCATGAGTACAAAGTCTTGTGCAGGACTGTCCCTAGGGGTGTGCGGGGCCTGAGACATTAGAAACTCGGCACCTATATGCTGGGGGATGCTCCCCCTCTGGCTCTGCGTAGGCTCTGTTCCCACTGCACCCCTTTCCCCAAGGCCCCACCCTGTCCCACCTCTTTCTGCCCCCGCCCAGTTCTGCCCCCTCGCCCAAGTGTGCTGCGCCCTTGCTCCTCCCCCTTTCCTCCCAGCGCCTCCTGTTGCTGTGAAACAGCTCATACGCATCCGGTGGTATGCACTGAGAGGGAGGAGGATGCACTTATTGTCAGGGCCCATCAGCAGGGAGGCAGCACTGGGGGGAGCAGGAGGTTCTAGTAGGGGGGCGTGACATTCCCCTTTGGTGTTGTCTGGACCAGTGATCTGCTAGGCCACTTCAATCCTTGACTCTGGGAGTCAGCCTTACCCTGCTCTGCTGTGAGAACCCCCACTCCCGGGCTGTTCACGCACAGCATCTGGCATGTAAGCTGCTCCCAGCTACTTGCAAGCAAATGACACTAACCAATATCTCTGGTCCCAGAAACAATCCTAGGAAGCTCTGTCTTGCCAGTGTCCAGTTATTCTCACTGGATGCTGCAAGCTTATATGAGTTTGTCAATTTTTACAAAGAAATTGATGATGTGTACCGGGCTGTTCTCCCAAGGGGAGTTTGACACACTGCAAACCAAATGCACTGCTTCAGGTAGAATAAACAAACAGATTTATTAACTATAAAGGTAGATTTAAGTGATTATAAGTCAAAGCTTAACAAGTCAGATTTGGTCAAATGAAATAAAAGCAAAAAGCATTCTAAGCTGATCTTAACACTTTCAATGTCCTTACAAACTTAAATGCTTCTCACCACAGGCTGGCTCTTCAGCCAGGCTCTCTCCTTTGATCAGCGGTTCAGTTGCTTGGTGGTGGTGGTTGGTGGTGGTGGTGTCTGTAGATGTTGGTGGAAGAGAGAGAGCATGGATAATTTGTGTCTCACTTTTATCATGTCCTTTCTTTCCTCTTGGCTTTGTCCCCCCCGCCCCTGAGAGTCAGGTGAGCATTACCTTATCACAGTCCCAAACTGCCCAAAGGAAGGGGGTGACTCCCTCAAGGGTCTAACAGATTCTTTGGTGCTGCGTAAGCCAGTGTCCATTGTTCCTGTGAGTCTGGGCTGGGTTTGTCTCATCCATGCCCTGACGAGGTGTGAATTGGCTCTCTGTTCTTGGAGAGTTTTTTGCATGGGCTTGCTTTAAGCCATGAGGATACATTTTCAGCCTCGTAACTATATACATGAAATTATAACCTATAACCTCACTATAACAACTATGCTCAGTGCATTATGAGCCTTCTGAAGATACCCAACATGACAAATTTTACATTGGATACCACACAATCATTTTATAAAGACGAACATAGGGGTGTAGGGTGTTCCCCCGAGGTACAACGTGTCACAGGGGCTCCTCGCCCCCCGCCCACCTGCCGCTTGTCTCCCCATTCACCTCCTCACCCCGCCTGCTGCTTGCCTCCCCATTCACCTCCTCCCGCCGCTCGCCTCCCGCCTCACCTTCCTGCCTGTGGGGCCTCCAAAAGCATGGGGCCTGGGCCTGTTGCCCCGATTTGCCATACCCAAGGGATGGCTCTGGTCTTGTGTTTTGCATTTTTGCTGTTCTAGAAATGCTTCCTCCTCCTCTTCCTGATTTGGTGGTCTATAGTAGACTCATAACATAACATCACCCATATTTTTTGCCCCTTTTATCTTTACCAGAGACTCAACTGGTCTGCCTCTCACCTCCTTCTAGACAATGTGCATTTTTCAGTTAGATTTTCATTGATAAAAATCTTCACTTTTTGAGGAGTTTTGCCAGACTTGTTTAATATAGCTGCTATTCTCATTCCTTAACAAATCCATCAGAGAACATGTGTGAGCTCAACATTATTCTCTGAGGATAATGGAGAGTATTCTTGGAGTCCGTAGTAAAATAGTTTTTTTTTTGTTTGTTTGTTATATTTAAGGATGCAGTGTACCCAAGAGACATTTAAGACCGCACACATTGGTTTCTCTAGTCATTCTGTGATCCAGTCTAAGGGGATATTCAGGCTGATTGTGACCTTTGAAAGCTCAAACCTTCTTCAGTATACGCATTGTAAAGTATACCTATTTTTCAAATTACTTCTACATTATTGGTCTTTATTCTTTTTAATTCAGTACATACGAGGAACAAAGCCAATAGCAAAGCCAGGTTTTCTAATTAAGTTGGGGAGGGGATGGGTCATTGGTGGTAATTTTTCAATTGAGAAATATGCTTGAAAAGGCACCATACATACATTTAAAGAGTGTTTGGAGGATGACTGCCCCCTGTCCTGCTTTTTGGGTTCCGCCACTGCTTCTTGATCATGTCTTAAATATCCTGCAAGATATTCAAGGTACTTCTTTCAAGCAATGACAAAAGCCAGTACTTTGAAGAAATATATTTAATTTACTTAACTATAGGTAGAAAAAAATAATCAACAATTTATTCTCACTGGATAGTTCTTGTGATATTCTAAACAACTGGTAGCTTCTTGAAGTTGTTACAAGGTAATGAACCAGGATTATTTGTATTACTTTGCAGATGAGTCCTAGTGTATAATTGAATAAATCATCATTACAGCGAAGGAAGTCAAGTATTAGTGAAAACCCAAAGGGAAATGGAGCCCTTGAGAAGAGTATTAAGAAACTGCTTACAGCTCTTTAGCTCTCATAAGCTGATAAGCTTTTTTGGAATTGATTATATTTTAAATATTACATTGGATTATTATAGTCCTATTAAATAGCTTTAGTATCATGGTTGTTACGAGAACTAAAACCAGAGATTTTTGTGACCCAGTTAAAATGATTAGTGTTGTAAAATACTGACTTATCTACAGAAGTAAGAATGTACAATATATCCCCAGAAGGAACCAGCTAATAACATTTCATAATTTTATTTGATTAGTATACCATTAGTGTAGTGGCTGTTAGTAAGTGGCAGGGGCTAGATGAATCCCAAAACTTCTCCCTGCAAAGCTAGTATTTTTGAGAATATGTGGCTCCAGCTACCCCTTCTCCTTCCAACAGTGCAATATGGGCAAAATCCCTCCCGAAAATTTTGTCATGTGGAGTGGCCCTTTAAAAAGGCTCCAGGAAGGATGATTTTGTCAGCTGGGCCTGCCAGGATCACTAAGAGGTAGGAAATGGAGGTAGCCAAGACCCCTCTGCTCCTAACCTTCCATGGAGCCAGGAATTTGGTGTCACATGGTGTGACAGCGTACCCCATAAGGCTTTATGGGGGGGCGTTTATAAATGTACGTATGATATAACTGAAATATGTTTTGTGCCGCCTGTGCCATGTAACATATCTCCGTAAAGGTTATGGTCTACTATATCTATTCATCCTATTTGTACATATATATCATTTTCCACTTGAGGTTAAGAATTTGGGCTGTATGCTTGCTTGATTTCTAAGTAAGCTCTGTGAGGCATTTGGTCAGCTTCTTTAGGAAGGAATTCGCCAGGTTAAGTACCTGATCAGGAAACACTTGGGGAACAATGCATCTTGGAATGCTCCAATCCACATGAGAAGTCTTCCTGGAGACATGCAAGATACCATGTGGACAATGGCTTCAGCCTGTAAAGACTGAGTCATGCAGGGACATGTGACTTGCCCAGGTGACCCCAGAACTCCATCTTGGAGCTGGACTTTGCATAGGAGGGAGGAGGGGGGGGTCTCCACCCACAAGAGAGAGTCTATTTAAATCCGTGGGAGACCCCTCCATTTTGTTTTCACCTGGCTAAAGAAGGAGCCTCTCCACCCTCCCCCTACCCTCCAGGATACTTGAAGGAGGCTGAAACAAAGGACAGCATCTATAGGGGGTGTGAGTGATTGCTGGACCCAGGCTAAAAGGAAATTAGCCTGTAGAAGGGAGCACTCTGGAGCTGGTGAGGAAATTATCTGTATTCAGTTTGATTAGGCATAGATTTGCGCATTTTATTTTATTTTGCTTGGTGACTTACTTTGTTCTGTCTGTTACTACTTTGAACCACTTAAATCCTACTCTGTATTTAATAAAATCACTTTTTATTTAGTAATTTACTCAGAGTATGTATTAATACCTGGGGGAGCAAACAGCTGTGCATATCTCTCTATCAGTGTTATAGAGGGCGAACAATTTATGAGTTTGCCCTGCATAAGCTTTATGCAGGGTAAAACGGATTTATCTGGGTTTAGACCCCATTGGGAGTTGGGCATCTGAGTGCTAAAGACAAGCACACTACTGTGAGCTGTTTTCAGGTAAACTTGCAGCTTTGGGACAAGTGATTCAGACCCTGGATCTGTGTTTGGAGCCAGACAGGAGTGTCTGGCTCAGCAAGACAGGGTGCTGGAGTCCTGAGCTGGCAGGGAAAACAGAAGCAGGGGTAGTCTTTGCACACTGGGTGGCAGCTCCCAGGGGGGTTTCTGTGATCCAACCCATCACACATGGCTTCACCACCCCATCTACTTCCAGCAGCACCAGCAGGTTTCCCTTTACTGTCTCAGGAATCCTAAGTATGTCTGCAATTTTGGACCTCAGTGCACTGTTTGTGGAGCTGGACAATTGCCTCTTTCATGGGGGATGAGTGAGAAAATGGGAAAACGAATAGAGGGTTAGTTATGGGCAGGCCCTGGCAGTACCATTACAGTCCTGGACAACATGACCTTAAAGCATATACACCATAATTGTTCATTGACGTTTCTGTCCTGTTGAAGCTCACGGTGGCAAGGACCACCCCTGCACTGGGCAGCAACAAAGAGAATGGTAGAAACCCTTGTGTTGGCTAGGCATACAGCAGGAATGGGCTTTTTCTTTTTTCAGGGAAGGAGTTTGTTTGAGAGAGCAATGGGGACAGTTTATACTTTTCTATGTTAAAAAAAAAAAAATTGATAATGCTGCATAGGGAAGTATTTGGGTACATGTTTTATATAGAAGGGAGAAATATAAAAATAATTGGAAGTGAGCCACGGATTTGTTTTTTCAGGGAAGGATGAAGGTTGGAAAGGAGGTGAATGTTAAGGTAGCACAGGCGTTTGATAAGGTATTTTAAAAACTTTCAAAGTTGATTCAGAACCATTAAACTATACACATGTTTGACCTAATGTTTTCAAATTAAGGGATGTGGAGCACTTCACAAGTACTTTATGGCAAGTTGACTAGTCATACGATGTTGACTTTCCTCCTTTCTAGTTGCAGAATTTCATTTATACAATTAAAATATATGAAATCCTTTTCTAATATCTATGTATATAATTTATGTAGTTGCAGTCCTGAGTAGAAATGGTCTTTGCAATTGTGAATGAATGAAGATATGGTCTATGAAAGAATTGTAATGTCTACACTATGAAAATATTTGAAAATGCTAGCTTCCATCACCTCACTTCTTTGTTAATGTTAGTTATCCTGTCTCACCCATTTCTTCTTATTTTTTGTTACTTGTTTAGCCTTGTCTTAAATTGGACTGTAAGCAATTTGGGACATGGACTAGCTCTACTGATGTTTGTACAGCATCAAGCCCAGTGAAGCTATGATCTAGTTGGGATCTCTAGGTCCTGCCATAATACAAATAGTAAATAGTGGTACTAAACAGAAAAATTGAAATTTCTTTGAGTTAATAATAGATTTGTACAATCGTTACCTTTTCCTTTCTGGATCCCAATTCCACAGCTGTTTCTAATATACTTTGCTAATAATAAGGCCAAATAGATGACTGATCTGCATAGGATAGCTTACAATAGGTTTCTTGTTTTCAGTAGTTACTTACAGAATTGAAGTCCATCATTTGAGTGTCTTTGCTTTGAGAGAGTCTTGGAATGATCAAGTATTGACATCTCAGCATGTTGTTGTGCCGGTAATTCTCACTACAACCCTCACGAAATCTGGAAGGATATTTGATTTATAAATAGCATAAAAATTACTGTTTGTCTGTAAGGAATTCATTTTTAGTCTATGCTCTGTGTATGAGTAACGACCTCTTGATGTAATTGGAAAGTATCTACTTCATTTTGGGCACTAACAAAAAAAATCACAAATTATGGTGTATAAATAATATTCTTCATTCAATCAGCAGTTTGTCTGATAGTTTTCATTTGCAGGTTTCATGCTTTTTAAGAGGTTATATTCTCACAGTGCATGTCCTTAATTCCTACTGGCATTAATTGGAGTTAAATATTTGCATTGAAAACCTCTCTTAAGCCTTCTGTAATACTACTAAGAAAATGTAATCAGACAGTAAATGGTTGTGAATGTGTAATTAAAGTACAGCCAATTTCAGCATGTGAATTAGTTTCATATTAAACAACAAGTCTTGATTTATGCAGTGAACTTACTAATATTGTCCTGGTAAGGGGGTGCTAAAAAGTATGTTAAAATATGGAGAAAACCAGAGCACTGAAATATTTTAAAAGTTGCAACCAGAATCACTGTATTCCAACTACTACTATAGTGAGACCTTTGTGATGAGCATCTACCAATTAGTTGTAATGGTATTCCTCCACCTTTTCCCTTAATCCTCATGCTTGTTTATACTTCTAAAATTGAATTAATTTAGTTTGTAATGTTGGTATGTCTCCACTTATGTCTCTGTACTTGGTATGGTATACTTAGCTCTGAGTCTTCCTTGCCACCCTCAAGAAAGAGCTCCCAAGTTACCTGCTCTTTCCTGAAGAGAATTAAAAGGGAGTGCATGAGGTCCTCAACGAATGGTTAATCTGGTCTCCTGTTAGTGATTGATTTATCAGTGTCACTGGTCCTCTTATTTTTTTTTAAATAAAAGAAGCTGCCAAATCATATTCAGCTCATGTACATGAAAACTTGTGTTCCTATTACTGCTACTCTTTCCTCATTCTTTCCCTATGTTGTGTTCAGTCCTTACCATCCTGTTGCATTCTGGTACTTGATTCCTTGAGGTGCTGAGCACTCTGGCCCAGATCCAGAAAGGCACTTACCCATGTAAGTAGTCACCACAGAAGTCAGTGGGACTTCTCAAGTGTTTAAAGTTAAGCATGTGCTTAAGTGCTTTTCTGGATTGTTGCCAGAGTACTTAGTACCTCATAGGATTAAGCTCTTTGGGGCACGA
The DNA here is from genome assembly GCF_013100865.1 of Trachemys scripta elegans. Classification (NCBI taxonomy): domain Eukaryota; kingdom Metazoa; phylum Chordata; order Testudines; family Emydidae; genus Trachemys; species Trachemys scripta. The sequence continues at coordinate 272,976,383 of NC_048299.1, read as the reverse complement.
GCTGCCATTTATTTTGTTTGTACATTCCCCAGCTCATTAAGGTAACCAATTCACCTCTAGACTTTGCACTTCCAGTCTCCTAACACAGTGGTTCTCAACCAGGGGTAAATGTACCCCTGGGGGTACGCAGAGGTCTTCCGGGGGTAGGTCAACTCATCTCGATATTTGCCTAGTTTTACAACAAGCTACATAAAAAGCACTAGCAAAGGCAATACAAACTAAAATTTCATATAGACAATGACATGTTTATGCTGCTCTATATACTATACACTGAAAGGTAAGTACAATATTTATATTCCAATTGATTTATTTTAGAATTATATTGTAAAAATGAGAAAATAAGCAATTTTTCAGTAATAGTGTGCTATGACACTTCTGTATTTTTATGTCTAATTTTGTAAGCAAATAGTTTTTAAGTGAGGTGAAATGTGGGGGTGCGCAAGACAAATCAGACTCTTGAAAGGGGTACAATAGTCTGGAAAGGTGCATACTTCAGCAGGAAATTGGGTTGTGGAAGTTATCTGGAAATTTGCATTTGACTGTACGGATAGCTCTGAGTACTAACATCTCCATAGCAATATGTCAGCAGCAGTTAGCACTGCTGTTATGGTAAAACGGTGGTAGTCACTTTCAGTTTTAAATGTGTAATTTATTTTTTACAGACTTCCAGTGGGTCCAAGGAGATGTATGTGAAGTTCAGCTGATGGTGTACAATCCTATGCCTTTTGAACTCAGAGTAGAAAACATGGTATGCATCTTTCCAAATTGTTCTTTTATCATTTTGTGATAATATTTTTTCAATTCTGCACCGTTCAATTTTCCAGTATTGTTTTATGTAAAGCAAACAGTTAAAACTGTATTAAACCGATAGAGAAATTCTCAGTCATATAACATCATTGCCTCACTTAGCCCTTCTCACCTTCTGTACTAGACAACTGATGCTAGAAATAAGGTGTACATTTTAAACAGTGAGTAATTAACCATTAGAACGATTTACCAAGAGTCGTGGTGGATTCTCCTTCACTGACAATTTTTAAATCAAGATTGGATTTCTTTTAAAAGATATGCTCTAGGAATTATTTTGGGGAAGTTCTTTGGCTTGTGCTTTACAGGAGGTTGAACTAGATGATCACAATGGTTTTAGAATCTATGAATTATTAGGACAGTGAAATGAAATTCTTTGCCATTCAGAGTGCATGGATGCTTTACAATTACCGATGTACAGTAACCTGGACTGAATAAACCAGACCCTGACTCATAGGCTAAGCATCATCTTAGTCCAGGGAATGATTGTCAGAATTATCAGGGCACATCTTCAGCTTGCTATGCTGCTGTGTAATCTACCTCTTCTCATCTCTGTCCTGGTTTCAAACTGGCCTAAGAATTCCCCATCCACATGACCACAACGAACAAGGCTTCCTCAACTTTTGACACCCTCCCTAGCTTGATAAGAGATTAACCCCCGCCACACACATCTAAGGCACAAAGAGTGGGAGAAACGCAGGGGAAGAAGCCATAGATGGTGAAGAGGAGGAGGGACTATAGTAACTCCTCACTTAAAGTCCTAGTTATGTTGTTGAAAAATGCAACCTTAAGCGAATCCAGTTTCCCCATAAGAATTAATGTAAATAGGGGGTTTAGGTTTGAGGGAAATTTTTTTGCCAGACAAAAGACATTATTTATATAATATACACGCAGTATAAGTTTTAAATAATTGTAAACAGTTTAATACTGTACTCAACAATGATTGATTGTGAAGCTAGGTTGAGGCAGGGGCATAGCGGGGTCGGGGTTCAGGGGCTTTCCCCCCTTTGTCTGCTGGGCGTTTCAGCGGGGGAGTGGAGTTGGGGTGCGGGGGCTTGCCCCATTCTGCCTGCCTGGCGCTCCAGCCAGGGAGCGGGGTCGGGGCGCAGGGGCTTGCCCTGTTCTGCCCGCTTGCCTAGCGCTCCCCGGCAGGAACACTGGACTCGGGGAACCAAACAGCATTATAAGGGAACATTGCAGGACTTTAAAGGAGTATGTTCTCTAATAGATCAGCGACCTAATAACTGCGATGATGTTAAATGAGGAGTTACCGTATTTAAAAATTTCATCCGAGGATCTCAAGGACTCCACTTGACAAACCGATATTATCTAGATTGTGAGCAATTTGGAGTACACAATGTCCTTTTGTAGTTGTGTTCAGTGCCTAGCCCAATGATATGTGATTGAGGCCCCAGGCACTACTGCAATACATAATAATAATAATAATAATAATAAATATTATAAACCACAGTACATATAATCAATTAACAAAGCCTAATTTTGAAATAACTTAAGTTTGGGTAAGTGTCCCATCCCCCATCAGAAACTCTTACAAGCAAGAAAACGCAAAGTTCTGGGATATTAGTTTCTTTCATTTTCCAAATTACAAAAAGAAAAAAAGTAGGTTGAAAAATGTTGTTGACATTGAAGTAACCCTGCTTTGCCCTTTCTTGTTACATCTTTTCTGTATATTTTCATTAATTGTTTTTCTTGTTGTTTGTTTTTACCTATCCAAAAGCCTAAAGTCAGCTTTGTAGACTTGCATAAGTTTTGTCTTTATCTTGTCTCCATGCATTTGCATTGCTCATGTGCCATTCACGCAGAAGGAGAGTTATTGTCTATGCATGATATGAAAAGTAATTGCTGTGCTTGCTCAGAAGCTAATGATTTTTATAGCTTTCGCCCACATAATACCAAAAGGCAGATTTATCCGTGGTGTTCTGATTTATTTTGTTGTTACATATTCACCTCCACCAAACTTTTTAACCCGAGAAACATCAAGTTATTAAATGCTGAGGAGCTGTGATTTTTAATATAAACTTCAACTGCTAGCTCCAGTCTCCCACAGGACTTATATTACTAGTTGTATCATTGTAATGCTGTATTTCTTTTCTAACTTTTGTTTTTTTCTGATCATTACAGTCATCTAGTATTTCACTATGTCCACTGAAGTGGCTAGTAAGATGATGATATACACAACCATATGACATGGCATAGCATAATTATTAAAACATCTTTCCAGCCACTAGAGGTCACATTTTTTAATATAATAAGTCATACTGATAGCTGGCCATGCTAGCTGCTTTAACAGGATTCTGTCTACACCCACAAACATAAAAGGGAAGATGAGAGTCCAGATTATGTTGACTCCATTTTTTTATTTAATTCTATTTCATAAAATGATTGTATATCTTTAGGAACCCTTTCAACTAAAAACCTGGTTTACAGTCTATATAATTAATGTGCAACTTGTTCATGACATGACAAAATCTTTGGATCTGATTACTTGTTAATAGAACTGTTTAATCAGGGTAAACATACTTGCACAGATAGTTGTGAACTATGAATGTATGTTTACTTGTATAGATGCTTCTAATCAGTACTTACGTACTATGCACACACTAATTGTAATGTTTGTGCTACTGTAGATACGGTTATTAGTGTCTGTAGCCTTTTATTTTATTTAAAGTAAATTTTGTAATATGGTATTATACTACTGTGGGTTCAGCTCTGGTGGCTACAATTTCAAACTTAACAGAGTGAAAGTCACCTTCATTGCTTACTTTAGATTTAGAGTCTTTAGGAACACATAAAGGTCAAGGATAGTGACCACACATGTTCACAAGTACAAGGTCTATCTGTTTTACAAGTTTTATTAAAGTTACAATCAGTTATGATTATCCAAGCATAAAGAAATTCTATACAGACCTATGCACAAGTTACAAATATAGTTATACTCACATCCTTAACAATAGTGTTAGGGTTAGATGGGTCTCTCTTGGATTGATCATAAATAGAGGGATGGTTTTTCCTGGAGTTTAGGAAGCTCAATTTTCCCACTCTGGGCACCTTCTTTTATAATGTAGTTCTGACTATACCTCATTAGCATTTCTGCACATAGTTCACTTTGCGGTTAGGGCATGTGTTAGAAAAATGTGATTACCCAGGTATCTTGTAAGCAAAAAATTACGTTTCCTATTAATTTTTCACAATATCACTCATTGGTACATCTTTCCCCATAATCTTAGGGCATTGGGTTATTCTTTGGTCGCTTACTTGCATCACCATTTCTTATCTCCAAGGCCTAAAATAGCTAAGCTAAAACCTTACAGGCCTCAGCCTGTAGGCCTTGCATTTCAGCCCTACTTACTTAGCTATCTAATGCATAATTATCCTTTCTAACTATGATCAATTTTATAGTTCTATAATCCTACAATTTAACTCTATTTAACATACGATTATATTTGACATATGTTAATCATAACTACAAAATAAATGAGCAATAAACTAACATCATCGGCTACACATCATAAAAAATCATTATTTGTTGAAATTCTTTTGGGTTTCATTTTTATTGTCATCCCTGAGGAAAGCAGACATTCAAATCACACAAGTTCATGACTTCAGTTATTTTTAATTCTGTAGTCAGTGTTCTAAAAATATATATAGTGCTTTATTGAGGGATACTGTTGTGAATTTCTGTAGTCTTATCAGTACAAAATAAATTTTGATTCAGTTGCTCAAATGTGCTCTGGTATTGTACGTGCATTTTTGTGATCCAAAAGTTTGCATATTATGACAAGAATCAAATATACATTTGTCTTGCTATTTGATAAACTAAAAGTTTATGGTTTAATATAAATTTTATGCTTTTCAGTTTATTAATATATGTATTTGGGTGGTAATCTACAGTTCACCTGACTCCTTCCCATCCATTTTAGTCTGATTTGACACCTAATTCTCCTTCTCATAACAATCATTCTCTCACCTTCATCCTGGCCAACTGCTGTATTGATGTGTTGTCTAGTGCTTAGCCTCCCTCCTTGTTTGACCTTAAACTCTGAATCAACACTTCCACTTATTAAAAGGGCCACTCATTCAACCTTGTTTTCACTAAATGCTACTCATTCTCTGACATTTCATTTGCCTTTCCCTTTTTCTGACAATCACTTTATCTCTTCAGTATTACCCACCTGTTCCCCTTCTGTTAGCCTTCAATCCCATCAGTGTGCATGATTTCTCTTCTCCTTTCCCACCCACTCCTGTGCCGTCGTCACATATTCTTTTAAATCCTTCTGTTCCTCGTTTCCTAACAGCCTAGAACTTGGGATCCTGCCGGGCTTTGTCTTTCACCTGGTCTTCTTGCTCCTACATCCTTTCCCTTATCCCTGCCACCTTTAATCTGATAATACATAAATGTGCCTCCACTCCTGACCTGATTCCACCCATCCAATCTTGCATCTTTGTCTGTTTCTCTAACATATCCTCAAGGATGTTTTTGCTTTCAGCTTAATATGTCTGAAAGCCTAGAAGCTAGACAAATTCAAAATAGAAATAAGGCATGGGTTTTTAACAGGGAGGGTAATTAAACACTGGGACTACATACCTAGGAATATAGTGGAGTCTCAATTCCTTAAGACTGCATATATTTGTAAAAGAGATGCCATAGCTCAAACAGAAGCTATATGGGCTTGATACAGAAATTAACGGGTAAGGTTCTATGGCTTGTGTTATTCAGGAGGTCAGACCTGGTGGTCATAATGGTTCTTCTCGGTTAAGAAATCTATGAATCTATGAAATTTGAACTGCTTAGAAATCCCAAGACCTCTTTGCTTCCTACCTTCTCTGTTCCTGCTGATAGCAATGCTATCTTCTGTCACTCAGCCACACAATTTGGGTTCCTCTTCTCTTTCCCCACACTTCCAGGTCATGTCTAAATCTTGTTCTGGAACACCTCTAAGATCTGGCCTTTTCCTTGACTCCACATAGTGTAAATTTTAATTCCGTGAGAGGTTTTTAAACGTTGTGTCAGCAGGAAGGTGAATTGCAATGCTTGTCACTAGAATGCAGAGGTGGATTAGGTCAAACAAGTTTACACTGTGAGCCAGAAGTCAGGGGAAATCATAGGCTTGATAGGAGAAGGTGCTGTCAGAACACTTATCGGATACCTAGGGCCTGTCATAGAAAGACAAGTACTTAGAAAAGATAGCATGGACAAACAAACAGAAACCGAAACAGGAACAAACTAAAAAAAGCAAACCAGCCTTCATGATATCCACTCAGATTATGTTGAGGAGTAAAACATTTTTTCATTAACCTGGGTATTGGGGCCAACTTTAGGAATGAGTGCTGTAAAAAACACAGCACGAGATTTTCCAAGGGGAAAAACATCTCCCAACTACCACCTCCCTTCCCCCCACAGCCGTGTTTTCAAGTAAATGGTATTGACACTGATTCAGACTTCTTTGTCAATATTAATCTAAAGATTTCTAAGCACTAGAGGGCAATGTCGGACAAATATTGTTGAGTTCTACTAATGGCAAGTAGCAAAATATCAGACTTGACATTTATACATGCTAGATATGTCGTATTGTGATGCTTATCTGTGTTGATTTAGATGTAAAGTTAAGCATCTTGGCTTCAGCCTTAGCTTTGGAACTCTTATGCACAGTAAGGTTAATTTTAGTTGTTTTCTCTTTCACTGAGAAATCTTTTACTCTTTTCCTATTGTCTTTGTACTTAAACACTACAAAGTTTTACCAGATAATGGCACATAATGGTGGCAGTGCCTGATGTATGATGATACACTTGAAGCTGCTTATCTCTTACACTGTGACAGTCTCTTCCTAATGCTTATTTTGCTTCTCCCTTTGGAACGAATGGTAATTCTGTAGAAAGGTTCTTAGATTCAGACAGTATTTAAGAATTAAGAGTCTTAGAATGAGGCTGCACTGCCACTGCATTATAAGAGAAATATGTTGCAATGATTGCTAGTTTGATATTTATCAACACACTGTAATTTTGGATACCATGTGAAAAATTGAGACGGAGACAATGGTGGGTGACGTAATATCTTTTATTGGACTGACTTCTGTTGGTGAAAGAGAAAAAAGCTTTAGAGCTTGCACAGAGCTCTTTAGGTCATTTTGAGGTCAGCTTTCTTTAAAAACAAACAAACAAAAACCAAAAAACTAAACTCTTTCCTGTACTGCTTTATAGTTAAACAGTCTGTTATTCCTCTTACGTGAAATAATTTAGTATTCCCATTTAATTTTAGCAATTTTTCACCTATCACATTTTATTTAAGTGGTTATTAGGGCTGTCAAGCGATTAAAAAAAATTAATCATGTTGTTAAACAATAATAGAATGCCACGTATTTAAATATTTTTGGATGTTTTCTATATTTTCAAATATATTGATTTTCATTTACAACAAAGTGTACAGAGCTCACTTTATATTTTTGATGATAAAGATTTGCACTATAAAAAAAATTATTTTCCAGTTCACCTAATACCGGTACTGTAGTGCAATCTCTTTATCATGAAAGTTGAACTTACAAATATAGAATTATGTCCAAAAAAATACTGCATTCAAAAATAAAACAATGTAAAACTTTAGAGCCTACAAGTCCAATCAGTCCTACTTCTTGTTCAGCCATCGCTCAGACAAACAAGTTTGTTTACATTTGCAGAAGATAATGCTGCCTGCTTCTTGTTTACAATCTCACCTGAAAGTGAGAACTGGCATTTGCGTGGCACTGTTGTAGCCAGCGTCGCAAGATATTTACATGCTAGATGTGCTAAAGATTCATATTTCCCTTGATGCTTCAATGACCATTCCAGAGGACATGCGTCCATGCTGCTGATAGGTTCTGCTTGATAACGATCGAAAGCGGTGCGGATGGACGCATGTTCATTTTCATCATCTGAGTCAGATGCCATCAGCAGAAGGTTGATTTTCTTTTTTGGTGGTTCAGGTTCTGTAATTTCCACATCAGAGTGTTGCTCTTTTAATACTTCTGAAAGCATGCTCCACACTTCATCCCTCTCAAATTCTGAAAGGCACTTCAGTGTCTTAAATCTTGGGTCAAGTGTTGTAGCTATCTTTAGAAATTTCACATTGGTATCTTCTTTGCATTTTGTCAAATTTGCAGTGAAAGTGTTTGTCAAGGCTGCTTCCCCACTCTGAACTTTAGGGTACAAATGTGGGGGCCTGCATGAAACTTCTAAGCTTAGCTACCAGCTTAGATCTGGTCCACTGCCACCATTCCCAAAGTGCTAATTCCCTTCCCTGAGTAGCCTTGAGAGACTCTTCACCAATTCCCTGGTGAATACAGATCCAAACCCCTTGGATCTTAAAACAAGGAGAAATTAACCATCCCCCCTCCTTTCTCCCACCAACTCCTGGTGGATCAAGATCCAACCCCCTTGGATCTAAAAACAAGGAAAAATCAATCAGGTATTAAGAAAAAGGCTTTTAATTAAAGAAAAGAAAGGTAAAAGAAAAATCTCTGGGAGAGATTAGCATACCAGCTACTCTCATGGACAACTGATTCCAAACACAGAGGATGTTCCCCTGGGCAAACGCTTAGTTTTTTGCACACGCACACGCACCAAAATACCCAATTTGACTATTCCTCTAATTGCACAAGACAGGTTACAAAGAAAGAAACATAAACCTATTTATTTCCTTCACTAATACTCCCTACTTAATAAGAGGCTGAATTCTGGAAAATCTTGCCCACTCCGGTCCAAAGTGAAACTCAACAGACAAAGGGAACTTTTCTCCTTCCCTTTGAACCATCTTGTCCTCCCATTGGTTCCTCTGGTCAGGTGTCAGCTAGGCTAGGTGAACTTCTTAACCCTTTACAGGTAAAAGAGGCATTAACCCTTAACTGTCTGTTTATGACAGTGTTCTTAAAACAAACAACATGTGCTGGGTCGTCGTCAGAGACTGTTATAACATGAAGTATATGGCAGAATGTGACTAAAACAGGGCAGGGGGCATACAATTCTCCCCCAAGGAGTTCAGTCACAAATTAAATTAACGCATTATTTTTTTAATGTGCATCATCAGCATGGAAGTATGTCCTCTGGAATGATGGTCAAAGCATGAGAGGCATATGAAGCTTTAGCGCATCTGGCACGTAAATACCTTGCACCGTCAGCTACAACAGTGCCATGCGAGCACCTATTCTCACTTTCACGTGACATTGTAATTAAGAAATGGGCAGCATTATCTCCCGTATATGTAAACAAACTTGTTTGTATTAGTGATTGGATGAACAAGAAGTAGGACTGAGTGGGCTTGTAGATGCTAAAGTTTTACATTGTTTTGTTTTTGAGTGCAGTTATGTAACAAAAACCCCCTACATTTGTAAATGGCACTTTCATGATAGAGATTGCACTACAATACTTATGAGGTTAATTGAAAAATACTATTTCTTTTGTTTATAATTTTTACAGTGCAAATATTTATAATAAAAACAAAGTGAGTGCTGTACACTTTGTATTCTGTTGTAAATGAAATCAATATATTTGAAAATGTAGAAAAACATCCGAAAATATTTAATACATTTCAATTCATATTCTGTTTAACAGTGTGATTAATCGTGATTAAATTTTTGAGTTAATCATGTGAGTTAACTGTGATTTATCGACAGCCCTAGTAGTTATATCTTAGGGGTCATAATGAGTTCATTTTAAACTTTGCTTTGCTTTGCTTTTTGTTGTTTTTTACAAAGGTGGTTAAACTGGGAGTAGGATTCAAAACCCTTTGTAAACATAGGGACTGTGAAACTTTCAGGAATATAAAATGAGATGCACACATGCAGAGTTATCCATCACAATTTGTCCTTATAGTTAGCATTTAGAGACTGTAAGGATGACGATGGTATAGATGCCTTAAAGAGGCTGAAAATAAGTTAGCTTTTTGTTTTTAGGAGAATCTTCTGCAACACACCAACTGTATTTGGTCTTTTTTGAGGATCCACCATTATATACATACAGAGCATGTATATGTGGGCGCACACACATATATTACATACACATTACTATTATTTAAATCATAGAATATTAGGGTTGGAAGAGACTTCAGGAGGTCATTTAGTCCAATCCCCTGCTAAAAGCAGGACCAACACCAACTAAATCATTCCAGCCAGGGCTTTGTCAAGTCTCACCTTAAAAACCTCTAAGGACAGAGATTCCACCACCTCCCTAGGTAATCCATTCCAGTGCTTCACCACCCTCCTAGTGGAATAGTGTTTCCTAATATCCAACCTAGACCTCCCCACTGCAACTTGAGACCATTGCTCCTTGTTCTGTCATCTACCACCACTGAGAACAGCCCAGTTCTATACTCTTTGCAACCCCCCTTCAGGTAGTTGAAGGCCACTATCAAATCCCCCCTCACTCTTCTCTTCTGCAGACTAAATAACCCCAGTTCCCTCAGCCTCTCCTTGTGAGTCATGTGCCCCAGCCCCCTAATCATTTTCGTTGCCCTCCACTGGATTCCACATCCCTTCTATAGTGGGGGGACCAAAACTGGACACAGTACTCTAGATGAGGCCTCACCAGTACCAAATAGAGGGGAATAATTACGTCCCTTGATCTGCTGGCAATGCTCCTGCTAATGCAGCCCAATATGCCATTGGCCTTCTTGGCAACAAGGGCACACTGCTGACTCGTATCCAGCTTCTCGTCTACTGTAATCCCCAGGTCCTTTTCTGCAGAACTGCTGCTTAGCCAGTCAGTCCCCAGCCTGTAGAGGTGCATGGGATTCTTCCTTCCTAAGTGCAGGACTCTGCACTTGTCCTTGTTGAACCTCATATTTATTTTGGCCCAATCCTCCAATTTTTCTAGGTCACTCTGGACCCTATTCCTACCCTCCAGTGTATCTACCTCTCCCCCCAGCGTAGTGTCATCAGTGAACTTGCTTAACTCCAGCCCCTTGCTCCTTCACCTTGTTAGCCCTCCAGTCCTCTGTTCCTTCCTCCCCACCCTAGTCTGAACTGTTGATAGTCTAGAGCAGGAGTCGGCAACCTTTCAGAAGTGGTGTGCCGAGACTTCATTTATTCACTCTAATTTAAGGTTTCGCGTGCCAGTAATGCATTTTAACGTTTTTAGAAGGTCTCTTTCTATAAGTCGATAATATAGAACTAAACTATTGTATGTATAGTAAATAAGGTTTTTTAAATATTTAAGACGCTTCATTTAAAATTATTTTACAATGCAGAGCCCCCCAGACTGGTGGCCAGGACCCTGGCAGCGTGAGCGCCACTGAAAATCAACTTGCGTGCTGCCTTCGGCACGCGTGCCATAGGTTGCTTACCCCTGTTCTAGAGAGCTCAGAAGGCAAACTCAGATGCCAATTTGGCAGTGCATAAAGTTGTAGAACCCTAATGCCAGATGTCTAACATGGTGATCAGAACTAGAAAAATTGTCATTCTTCGAGGTAGATGCAGCCATGTATTCTACTTAAGTATGTGTGTTCCCAGTGCTCTGGACCTGGAGAATTTTTCCTAGCAGTACCAGTAGAAGGGCGACGGTCAAGCCTCCTGGCCATAGCCCCTCCCCTAGCTGTATGAAGTGACCCTGCCTTGACCCCCGTTCTTCTGACCGTTCCTTCTTATTGACTGTGGCTGTAGTCAGAGCTCTGTGTGGTTTTCACGTCAGAATCCTTCTATTTTTAGTGATTTTTCTAGGTGACTATAGTTAATTAGTACCCTTAATATAGTGTTAGATTTAATGTTAGGTAGCTGTGGTTTAACTATTTCCCAAGGTTTAAACCTTTCTGTCTTGGGGGGGGGGGGGGGGGGGGAATTGATCCACAACCATCCCCACATGTGGTGCTTGCTATGCCTAGGTGAAGTCCACATCAAGGAGTTGTTTGATTTGCAGATGGTTCACCAAACGGACTCAGGTGGCAAGGATCCTTGTCTGAAGCAGCACTTGCTTGACCAAGTCATCTGGCCTGCTTTGGCACCGAGGCCCTTATTAGATCAGAAGTCACCCTCGGGTTCTGAGAGTGCTGCCCTATCACATGCGGGAACTGATGCATCTCTGAAGAGATGGAGGAGTCGTTCCCCCATCAAGTGTGCAGAGGGAAAAGGTTGCATAAGATAGACCAAGGCCACTCCAGGTCGCGTTGGGTCTCATCTTCCTTTTCCAGAAGGAGCGGTGGTTCAGCATGGGGTGAATGCCGGTGTGCAGGTTGGAGCAGGTCCTGTCATCTGCTCCTTGGTACTGTGCAAGGAGGTCAGAGACCTTGTACCATTGATTCCAGTTCTGTCTCTGTTGCTTCCAGTACTGACAAGGGTGATGCCAGCACCGGCTGTTTGTGCACCAGTGGAGTATCAGGTGGCAATGATCCAGGACTTTGCAGGAGCTGCATATTTTATAGCTCCATTGGTTGGGTGGACTGCTGAATCTGCGAGTCTGTCAGCACTGTATCCCAATGTTTCCATTTTAGAATCAGTGGAAATGGTGCTGTGCTCGGCGCAACAGACCTCCCCGGCACCAGGACTGTCTTTGTCACCCCTGTGACCGGTGCCACCCATGTTACCATGGTGGCACTTGCTACCCTCCAATTCGGCACTGTCCGTTGCCTAGGTAGCACTGCTGACCTCCGGGTCGACACCACTTCCAGCACTGGAAACGATGGTGACTAAGTGACACTGGCACTGTTTCCACTGTTGGTGCCAGCTCCCTCGTCATTCTAGGTTACAGATGAGTCAGACCAGTTGCTCGCAGCCTCAGGATTGGCTCTGTATTGATATCTAAAGCTTGGGACTCTTTGTTGTCCAGGTCAGGATTTTCCTTCTCTTGCTCTCCATCTCCAAACCTGCATCAGGGGCTGTTCCTGGAGCACTATGGGTACCAGGATTGGTGCTCATCTCACAATTGGGACAGGTCCCAGCCCAGTGCCTACTGGCCGCCAATGCCCTATCCGTACCAGTGGCCTGCATGGAATCTGTGGACTGTTCAGTTGCGGAGGCCCCATTCATTGCTTCAATTGAAGGCAAGATCATTGACCAGAACTGTGGCAGTGGTCGTCGATCCGCCACAGACCAAGGCACTGGTGAGCCTTCCCCAGCGGAGCCTCCAGTATTGTCCTGTCGAGGCCCATCAGTCCTGGAGCAGGATCTGGCTCTGGCCCAGGCCCAGTTAACTGCTTCATCTTCATCCCTGGATAATTCTGCAGAGCCTAGCTCTTCCTCACTTTTGATACAAGAGGATTTCAAGGTATACCAGAACTTTTTTTCCAGCATGTGGCCGCTTCCTTAGGTATTCAAGCGGAGTTCCTGTAAGAGATCACACAAGTTAGTGGGTATCTTGCAGCTGTCTGCCCCTGGGAGAGTCACCTTTCCTATTAATGATGCGCTCTTTGAGCCTGCTAAGGTCCTCTGGAGCACACCAGCTTCGATAACCACCAGCAGCAAAGCACATGGCGAAGTGCTATTTTGTTCTGGTGCAGGGATTTGAGGGTATGTAGTCCCATCTTCCCCTAGATTCCCTGGTCGTAACTGTGGTGAACGATAGAGCCCGTCGGGGCATGTTTAAGTCCACTCCCAAGAATAAGGACTCTAAACAAATGGATCTGATGGGCAGGAAGATTTACACCTCTTCTTTGCAGATGCGGTTTGCTAACTGGCAGGCATTGCTGTCGAAGTATGACTTTGTGAGCTGGACAGCTATGTCTAAGTTTGCAGACCAGGTGTCCAAAGCCTCGAGAGAGGAATTTTAGGGATTTGTCACTGAAGGCTGCTTGGTGGCTAAGCCTTTGTTGCAGTCCATGCTGAACTTCATGGATACTTTGGCCAGAGTGATGGCCTTGGTGGTGACCATGAGAAGGGCTTCTTGGCTCCAGAATTCAGGCATTGCTCCCAATGTGCAGCAGGCCAAAGAGGATTTTCCCTTTGATGGCCAAGTGCTGTTTTTGGACAAGGTGGACGAGACTCTGCACTCCTTCAAGGATTCTAGGGCTACCCTATAGTCCTTTTGGGTGTACACACTGGCTGTGCAGAGGCGCCACTATGGTGGCCGTCATCGTCGTCATCATCTGTAGCACATGTTTGGTCAGCCTTTCCTTCCCCTGAGACAGCGGGACTGCACACTGCATCCCACACTCCACTCCCTGCATCTCATGATGTGACTACTTTGTGGTTAAATGAGGAGGAAGAGTGGTGTTTGGCAACTGTTCAACAGATCCTACTCAACAGTAGAAAGCTCTATCAGAATGGCCTATGCAGCGAGATGGAAGCAGTCTTAGGTCTGGTTATTGGCCTGTAGAATGCAATTGATGCTAGCTTCCATCCAGGACATCTTGGAGTTACCTGCTGCACCTTCAGTCATTCAGACTGGCACTTAGCTCATTGAAAATGGATCTGTCAGCGATATCAGCTTTTCATCAATCCCATTCAGGGAAGATCAGTCTTCTCCAATACCATGGTAGCAAGATTCTTTAAAGGGCTGCTTCTCTCCATCTTCAGTCTGAGAACTCGTTCTTCTGTGGGACCTTAACGCGCTACTAGAGGCTTTAATGGGGTCTCTGTTCAAGCCCCTGGCATCTTGTCCTTTTCCAATTTTGTCTGAAGACTGCATTTCAGCTAGTAATAACATCTGCAAGGAGAGTCAGAGACTTGCAGGCTCTGACAGTAGAGCCTCCTTACATACATGTCTCCAAAGACAGTGACTTTATGACCACACTCCCAGTTTTTGTCTTAAGTGCTTTTTCAGTTTCATTTGAATCAGGTAGTATATTTACCTGTATCCTTTCCTAAGCCACATTCATCTCTGGAAGAACAGTGTCTCCATCTATTAGATGTCAGACAATGTCTAGCCTCGTATCTTTCATGCTGTATCTTTCATGCTTTGCCTTGCTTGTTAGTCCTATGCAGATCATATGAGGGGTGGTCAAGTGGTCTCTTCAGAGATGACCTCTAAATAGATAACATCCTGTATCATGAGTGCATATGAAATAGCTTTGGCTCAGTGGTTGTGAACTCATTCTACGAGAGCGCAAGCAATGTCAACAGCAGTCCTCTTCTCAATATTGGACATTTGCCAGGCTATGTGGTCATTTATATATACATTTACAAACCATTATGCCATTATCACATCATTCAGGGCGGATGCAAGTTTTGTTAGGGTGGTCCTGCAGTCCTTGTCTAGTAGACTCCGAGTCCTGCCTCATGTGGTGGGTACTGCTTGTGAATCACCTAAGTGGAACACACGGCTGCATCTCTTCAAAGAAGAAGGAACAGTTGTTTACTGTTCTTTGAGGTGTGAAGCACATACATATTCCAGGATCCATCCTGTGTCACCTCTGCATTGGAGTGTAGTCTCTGGGTTTTCAGTGCAAAGGAACTGAGAGAGGCCAGGATGATGCAGCCTCATATAGCCTGGAGAGGGGGGCTATAACCACGAGGCATAAGCACTGCCCCCTGTGGATACTGGTAGGCAAAATTCTCTGTGCACCTAGGTGAAATATATGTCTGCATCACCTCTCGAAGAAGCACAGTTACAGTAAATAACAGTTTTTCATTTACCGGATATACTTAAAACTTGAAAAGACTTCTACATAAGAGAAAACTTGAAAGAAAAGCAATGCTTATGTAAAAGGCAGTTTGTTTGTATTTCCTTTGCTGATTTTTGTAGAGTTTTTGGTTAAAAAAATTCTCTCATAATCCAGCTTCTCTTTCTAGCTGAGACTGTAATGAAGTTATAATTCTCTTTTATAAGATCAGTTTTTTCTTATGGAAATTGTGATCTGTCACATTCATAATTATGGTTTCCCTGCAGGGTCATGTAGTAGAAGCAGATGGTTTCTGAAGGGGACTAACTTTGTTCTATACACACTATCCACTCCATGCATCTGATGAAGTGTGTTTTAGCCCACAAAAGCTTATGCCCAAATAAATTCGTTAGTCTCTAAGGTGCCACAAGGACTCCTCGTTGCTTTTGCTATCTGGAAAGTGAGTTATAATAGCAAAAACGTGGTTGTTCTAAAGGAAACTTAAGTTTTAATTTCCCTAAAGCATTTGGAGTTGCTTAAGGAAATATTAAGGACTGCTTTATTCTCTTTGGAACAAAATGATCTATTTTGTTTGGATTTTATGTACTGCACTTCTTACCCAGGGAGGACCATTTCCTGTGAATTCCCCTTCCCAAGAACTTCCAACTACATGTATTATTATAATTGAACAATACTATGAAATTAAATAAGTAAGAGTATTAATGAAAATATCACCAGTGGACATGGGGAAAAATAAAATGTTTCAAAGCTCAGTGGAAAACAAATCTTAAAACAAACATTTTTGGAAGGATTATAAAGTCCCAAATTTAAGGATTGAGGTTTTTGGAACCAATTTTGTGAGTAAATTTACTTAATCTGAATGATGTGCTGACAATATTCAGCTAAGTAGTAAAGAGGAATGGATGCTCCCTCAGGCATGATCCTTCTAGAACATGTCTATGGCAAAAATATAGAAGAGTGGATGTAATAAGAATTTTTTTCAATGGCTGCCCTTGGAGCTGCTGTGGAAGGATGTTAGAAGACTGACTGGTAGGAAGGAACTGCCTTTTCCTAGCTTTGGAAGCCTTGCAGGAGGAAGATTGGAGAATCTTGACCTGTGTCAGGTCACTGGGACTAATTTACACAAGATGACAACCAAGACATCTGCTAGACTGGATAAAATTGAGGGATGGGGAAGATAAATTGACTTCATTTCAAAATGTATAGCAGTTAAAGAACAGATGACTGTGGTCCAAATTAGGTTGAACCAAGTTTTATGTTGTGCCTGAGGAGATTTTGGGCAGATAGAATAATTGGGCTGTGGAAAGTAAGCTTTGAAAAATAAGGCTCCTAAAATCAATGCCAGAAATAGAGCTGTATGGAGAGCTTTCCACCACCCAAACCCCCGAGAACACATGGAGATCTGTCAGAGCTTTATTGACCAGATAGCAATCAATAAGATTATCAGAGAAGAGTTTCCACAGAATACCTGTGGAATTGCAAAGCACCAGATGCTGAAGTGCAAAACAGAGCTGCTGTGGTTGAGTGCCTCAACATCACAAGACATGGAGCCACAGAGATCCATTTAGCAGCTGGGACACATTCTGCTATTCTGGAGTTAGCTTCTCAGGCTAAGTCTATATTGTATCTGGGAATGAGCCTGGGTCCATAGATTTGTGGTAGTGGGGCTTGTGGTAGGGTGCTAAAAACAGCTGTTTAGATATTGTGGCTCAGGCTGGAGCTCCTGCTCGAGCACAACCCCTACCTACTTGAGAATCCGAGCTCCAGCCTGAGTTGCGTGTCTACACCGCTATTTTTAGTGGGCTACTGTGAGCTGTGCCACTTCAAGCCTGTGGACTGGTACTGGGTTATTTGCTCTCAGATGCAGTGTAGATATACCCTGGAGGAACTGAACCACCCAATACCCAAAGGAGCTCTGAAAGTGTCTGGTAAGTGGAGAGTGAGAAAGTAAGCTATGTGAAAAGTTAATCTTTTCTTAACTGAGAAAATTTGCCAAGTACTGAAGACCCACAAGCTTAGTATAGCTCAGTGGAGTTTATTCAGGTTTTCAGATAAGTCTGAATAATTTTTAAAATGTTTCAAAATTAGGGACTGTTACTAGACTGGGGTAGTGCATGTCACATTTCAGCTACAGTGATTTTTTACAGGAGAATTACAAAATCCTTTAAAAGCAAAACATAGAAGTAATAAATGCTGAGAGATTTTTAACTAGCTACAGCATTAGCAGATTCCATAATACCAGAAGTTGCATTGAGTAAAAATTATTAGTTTCAGTTTTATTTTACCAGACTACGCTATTTTAACAATTCGACTATATTTGCCCGTTTTAAATTTAAATTACACTTTAGGTCATGACAGACTTTTCCATTATTTGTCACTATGCAGATTTTATTTATGTGGTCTTTATGTGGTCTTCTTGCATAAAAGTGATTTATATTTGGAAATTTACTACAATAGATAATCATTGCAAGCATGTTGTGACTCATTATAAACAATGTATTCTAACTAGGCATAATTAACCTATGCTACTACAGTTAATATTCATCAGAATTTCCATGGAAACTTGTTGCATATTGATTCAATCTAAGGTGAAATTTTAATTGAACTTAATTATAGGATTTTTTTTGTCCTAACTCTCCCATGTGCTCCCCCATAACATAAGAACGTAAGAACTGGGTCAGACCAAAGGTCCATCTAGCCCAGTATCCTGTCTACCAACAGTAGCTAATGCCAGGTGCCCCAGAGGGAGTGAACCTAACAGGTAATGATCAAGTGATCTCTCTCCTGCCATCTATCTCCACCCTCTGACGGAGTCTAGGGACACTATTCCTAGGGACTCCCTGGCAAAGTTTTTAATGTTTTAAGTAGTCTGTTAATTTATGCTTATATGGATTTGATTTATATATTTTGTAGGCATTCAGCTTTTAGAATATATCTAAACATTGTTTTTCAGTTTTCATATTTTTATATATATGTGTAACTGGCTATTTTTTGTTTTGTTTTATAGTTATGTAACTATCGTTAGACTATAGTTATATATTTATATAACTAAAACAAAACAAAAACTCTACTAATATAGGAAAGAGTGGATCTCAGTTGAGATTCATTACAAATTCAGAATTAGTACAGTATACTTCCATTTATCTGAAACTCTATTATTTGAACATTCACATTAGCTGCAGAGGGCATGTATCTCATGCTGGAAGACAAGAAAGGGATTTGGATAATTCAGAGATTCAGATAAAAAAGCAGGGACCCCTGGCCAGGACTGTGAGGCGTGAGAGGATGACAAGCCCCCCGCTGTGGGGGAGGCCTCCTGTTGCTAAATGGCTCCTTTGGCAGCGCAGGGAGTCCTCTGCAGCCCTGCCATCATGGGAATGAGTGAACAGGGCCATGGCAGTGGAGCTACAGAGGGCTCCCTGTGCTGGCAGGGATGGGTTTCAGCACCCCTGCGCCAGCGGAGAGAACCCTCTGCAGCTCCGGTCATAGGAGCAAGTGAGTGGGGCAGAGCAGAGATGCAGACCAAGACTTGGAGGAGGAGCCCTGGCAACAGGGGAGGCCATCCCACTGATGAATGGCTCCTTCCCTCTCCATTATCCGAACTCCCAGTTATGTGAAAATAATCAGTTGTATATTGTATTAATTTTTTAATTGAATGTGAAATATATTTGACAGCAAATGAGTACACAGTTATCTACAAGTACAACTGATGTAGTTTTAACTTTGGCAGGACCGTTGCACATTTAGAAATGTTATCTTAAACTTGCCCCGTCTGAGGTCATGTCTACGCTACAACTGTGCTCAATGGAAGTTAATTTGATGTACAGCTGCCCAAATTTGTATATTGCTGAAAGGCATGTGTGCTTGGCTGCTTTTGTTGTTGCTGCATCCACTCACCAGGAATGCTTGCGTTGCTGCAAAGTGTGGTGCACCACGAGTAGGTGTCCGTGTGCCACACATCACTGTCCAGCTCAGTGCCTTTTGGGAAACTTTTGCAATGTGTCATGGGACAAAAATGATTCTCACAGGGATCTCTGGGAGCTAGGGTCTGATATGCTCAGTGTTTTAGCAACTGGAGGAGAGTTTTGGAAGTGCTTGTATTTCTTACTTTTTTTTTTTTTTTTTGGTAACTGACACGGAGCGTTGAAAATAATCTATTCAAAAAAGACTCATTAGAGTCAATGCAATGAATTTGTGAGATCTGAGGTAAAGCAAATGCAAGTATTCTGTTGTTGTACAGATAATGCAGCTGTGCCCCAGACTTCACGTTCAAGCTGTTCAGACTTTGAGAATAGTGGAACAAGGAATTTTCAAAACATGAAGTTTATAGAAAAAGAGCAGCGGAGGTTGCTGTGAATTTATTGAAAGTTTTGACAAGATTGGTATTTACGTTAATTCTTCCTGTTCCTTGTCTTAACTTTTTATATTAAGTTCAGTCTCTTACCTCTCTACTGGCCCTGTGGAACTGATTTCAATGCTACCGAGGTTTAATTTAATTTTATTTATTGTATAATTAATGGTGTTAGGATGCCTAGTGCCTTGAATAGGCATCATTATTATTTTAAATGTAAATAAATGAAATAGTTTAGTCATTTATAGATGTACCTGTATTCCACAAAAATGTGGAGCTATCCCTTCTAATATGTTAAAATATTTACATAAAAACATTAGAGCCTTACACTGAGATATTAAAAAAAAAAAAAAAAAAAAGGAATATGATAGGGAAAGTAATGCCACATTATTGAAAACTATCTAACTTCACACTTTAAATGTTCTTCCTTCTTTTGGAGTCATTACGTATTGTGCCCCATCTATGTGCTTCAGGAAGCTGAAGGTTTGCTTAGCATACACTGAATGTCTGTGTTCTTTTAACCCCCTGTGCATATGTTTTCTCTCTGCCCAGTAATTTAATTGAGGTTAGACATTGGCTGGAGTTGACATAGCTTGATTTTTCTGTTCATAGTGAAGTATAGATTTAATAGTAAGGTCACAGTTCCAATTCAGTCTAAGTGTAAAACATTGCAAACTACATTATAGAGCCGTTTTTACACCGTGGCACATATTTTACTTTTAATCCATAAAGTATACCAAATCAGAAAGTACATGGGTACCTATAACAGTGCTAACAATAAAAACATGCATATCTTGAAGAGATTCTAGATGAAATACTCAGCTCACTGATTACTAAAAAGTATTACAATTATTTGCAATTTTAAAATGTCTTCAGCAATCCCAGGAATTTGTTATAGTAATTTTTAAAGATTAAAATAATGTAGTACTTTTAATATATGCTGAAGAAATTTGACTTTTTTTCCAAGGGTCTCCTGACAACTGGAGTAGAATTTGAATCTCTCCCTGCAGCTCTTTCTCTACCTGCTGAATCTGGCCTCTACCCAGTGACCCTTGTTGGTGTTCCTCAGAATACTGGGCAGATCACTATCAATGGTAAGGATTATATCTTTTACAGTTTTCATCAGGAAAATAGGCACAAGTATCTTATGGCATTGTGGACTTTTTGATGTAGTAGTTAAATTAATATTTATTTTATATTTCCACAAAGTCAGTATTTAAAAAGAACTTACAAAATAATCCTTCATCAAGAAGGTAGTTCTACATAGAATGAGAAAATAACCCATGATTTTCAGAAATACATCACTTTTGTTTAGATGTGTGTTCATTGCTGTTACTAAATTAAAATGCTATATCTGAGGGGAAGGGGGAAAGCTACGTAACTGAATAGTCTACTGCAAACTAAGTCAAATTGCTATTGAAAAAAATACTTTTAAAATGCTTCATGAGTATGCACAACAAGGTGAATCTTGCAGTTGACATTAATGGACGAGACAAGTTGGGTGAGGTAACAGGTTTTTATTGGACCACCTTCTATTGATGAGAGAGACAAGCTTTTGAGCCACACAGAACTCTTCTTCTGGTCTGTGAAAGATACTCCAAGACCCTAAGAAGAGCTCTGTGTGGCTCGAAAGCTTGTCTTTCTCATCAACAGAAAACTGTCCAATAAAGTGTTACCTCACCCACCTTGTGTCTCTAATATTCTTGAACCGACATGGCTACAACTACACTGCATATTGTTAATGAAACACATTCATGTAAAATAACAAAAGATTTCGCAAGTTGTTTATATATGAAAGATTTAGGTAGCAATGTACACAGTCTATTGTAATGCAGAGTTCATTTAATTAACTGAAATAGGGCTGTGTCAATAGTGATAAATGGGAATCAAATTAAAAAAGTAATACATGTCCCTAAGTTAGGTGGGATAAAGACTGACATACCAATGCTGAGTTCTAGAAAAAAGATGTTTCATGCAAAGTGAGAGATGTTTGACAAGAATGAACCAATACCAATACAGATTGTTCAGGACATTTAGAAATTCCTAGACAGAAATCTTTAGATTTTATACTGTCATGGAAGAACAACCATACTAGTAAATAACAGAATTAAAGAAAAAGTACTTACTCCGAAGAGGCTTTATCTTTTCACTTTGATTCCCTTTTCTATATACAGTATAATTTGTTATCCAAATTCACTTTATCTGAAAATCCTGGTTATCTGAATCCACAGGATGACCCTCATTAGCCTCATTAGTTAATAGCACTTCCATTTTTCCAAATGCTCAATTATCTGAAACTTTTGGATGTCTCCCAGACCACTGGGCAGTACTTTTCTCTCCCTTTTTTTTTCTTTCTGTTTATTATTTTCTTGTTCTCATCATTTTTTCTTTGCAAGATACTTCATCACTAAAAGGAGAAAACTGAACTGTTCAAAAGTGTTTCTGCCAAACTGTGGGATAAACCACTTAGTTATTTTATTACCAGAATATAGAAAATTAATTGCGGTTATGCGACCTACAGCTGTTGTTGGTCCTCTTTTATATACAGTATTCACACCAGAATATTTAATGAGGTGGTGGTAATCCCATGTGCCAAGATAAATTAACATACTTTTTGTCTATGACTGTTTGTTTATTTTTAGGGAACATTGCCAAACTTATTCTGCAAAATTTCTTGTAGTTTTGTTTTCTTATCCTGCAACTGTCTGTCTTGGCAAAAATTACTTTCCAGTAAAGGAAAACAGTAGTGAATTGTCCTTACGTTCTCATTTATCATTCATACCTTTTTCCGACACCTTTTTGTTTAACACTAGAGTTTTCTTGCAAGTTTAGGTTGTATAGATTGTATAGATTGATTCCTCACCAAATAGTATTGAGGTAACTGCTGATAAAATTAAAGAAACAAGTTTCATTTCAGCAATTGCAGATCTTCAATAAAGCATAATTAAATATCAGTTAAGGGCATAAATATGAGGGGTTATTTTTTACGCTTTTTTCATTGGTAGAGTTAAAGGATTTTTTTCTTTTACTGTTGGATACTGTTGAGAACTGATCCTGCATTTCTTGTACACCCAAAACACCTACAGGTATTAACCCTGATTGTGCACCCAAAACGTTAGTTATGTGACAATGGTGTTAAAAATGCTGGTCTGTCTACACCCTGTACTCCTAGCATTGCTAGAATATAAGGTCCCTGAATATCAGTTCATGACTATATTTTTTTAAAAATGTGTGAAAATCATGGACTCTTACTTTCATAAGACAAAAGTACAGGGGTACATGCATAACATTTGTTTATACAATGTGATACATTCTATATAAGTATAGTCTTTCTTAGAAGGATTTGAAAATGCTTTTCAAAGTTTCTCTATTACCACCCGTGTAAGATATTTTAATAGGAGAGGTTGTGATTTGCAAGTGAATTTCCTTACAGAATCTGGTCACTAGCAGGGTGTACAAAAATCAATGATTAAATACATAAAAATTTAAATTAAAACATTTTTAAGTTTTAAAAGCAAACCTATTTAAAATTTAAATTTGAAATTATGATAACCTAATTTGAGGCTTAATTCTATTAAAATCTATTAAAATCATTTAAAGTAAATTAAAAATATGCTCTATATGTTTGCTGCTGAAATTTAAAAGAAAGTCAAATGACTGAACTGATAGAGGTCTCTGGATAAGGACCTGGAACCAGAGTTGTTTGAAGTACTTTTGATGGCAATAGCCTCTTCTGCAGGCGTAGAGAGACTGTTCTTCATTTCAGTTTGTTCAACTAGTTCAGTTCAATGACTAGTTACTTCAAAGTTAAGAAACCAATTGAGAGTTGAGAAAGCAGGGAAGTTAGTTTTCCTCTTTCAATCTATAAATAAAACCTAGATGTGAGAAGATGAGATATACTAGTTCTAAAATCTTGAAGGACATGGTGTGACCAGAAAGAATCTGTTCAATTTACTAACTTTGAAAAAATCAGTTAGTTTTAAATGCAAAACGTGTTTTGATATACACTTTTATCTTTTGTACCTAGCACATTTTCAGGTAGATTTATTTAAAAAAATTAAAATGCTGTTTTTGTGCATTTTTAATAGAATTCTAATTTTCATTCAAATAGAGCTTGACATGAGTCACATCTAAAAAAATTAATCATTTAGTAAATAAGGAATGAATCATTCACCATTTTCTAATGTTTAAAAAAAAAAAAAAGGGGGGGGGAGGGTCATCAGTCCAGTCCCCTGCATTCATGGCAGGACTAAGTATTATCTAGACCATTCCTGACAGGTGTTTGTCTAACCTCCTCTTAAATCTCCAATGATGGAGATTCCACAACCTCCCTAGGGAATTTATTCTAGTGCGTAACCACCCGGACAATTAGGAAAATTTTCCTAAATGTATGTTAATTTAAATACTTGTGTGAATAATATATTTAGATACAGTACATTCTCCTGGTTAGCTAAAAAAGTGCCAAGTTTTAGTAGAGTGGTTGTATTTAGCTGTAACGTTTTAATGATAACCAACCAATAAAAATCAACCTTTGTTTAGGAAAATAATTAAAGCACAAATACAAAACAAGATTGAAATTAGTGATTTTAAATAAAGGTTTCCTGCTGGTTGATTTCAATCATCATTAAAATTGGTCATTTACATCATTTTGATTTAAATCAATCCACCCTGGTCACTAAACTTTTGTAGTTAATCCCATCATGAAACTAATAGTTTCAGGACAAATTGGCTCTTTTCTACCTTGAAATAGGTTATCATACTTCAGTCTTTGGAGTCTTCAGTGATTGTATTCTGGATAACCTGCCAGGATTAAAGACGAATGGCTGTGCAGTAGAAGTCATTCCAGCTTTGCCAAGGCTGCAGATCAGTACCTCTCTACCAAGGTAAGGAATTGAATTAGGTACAGATTTCATTTTTGGTAAACTAGAAAATGTTGTATTGGTTATAATGCTGTTTCTGGCTATACAAATTTGCTTTTTATAATGTGGGTATGTAATCACTGTATTTACAATACAATATAGTCTAATTTAGTGAAGTAAGACATATACATTAAAATCAAAGTGGCTTGAAATTGGGTTGTGCCCTTATTTGCTCTTTGTGTAATATAAAACTGAAAAAATAAATTCTGAAAATTTTGCTTTTTTTTTTTTTAAAGCCTAGAAATATTAGGAATGTCAAGTCTGGTCTTCCTTGATTTTATTGGTTGACATAATGTGGCCTCAGAGAGTATATACTGAGAGATCTCATACTTGAATTGAAGAGGAGTAATGCTGAGTCTTTAACAAGTTTCTACTAAGTTTTCATTAGGCACTGGTATTAAATAGGTAACAATACAACATTTTGAGTTTGAACTTAAGAACATAAGAACAGCCGTACCAGGTCAGACCAAAGGTCCATCTAGCCCAGTATCCTGTCTACCGACAGTGGCCAATGCCAGGTGCCCCAGAGGGAGTGGGCCAACAGGCAATGATCAAGTGATCTCTCTCCTGCCATCCATCTCCATCCTCTGACAAACAGAGGCTAGGGACACCATTCCTTACCCATCCTGGCTAATAGCCATTAATGGACTTTAACCACCATGAATTTATCTGGTTCTCTTTTAAACGCTGTTATAGTCCTAGCCTTCACAACCTCCTCAGGTAAGGAGTTCCACAAGTTGACTATGTGCTGTGTGAAGAACAACTTCCTTGCATTTGTTTTAAACCTGCTGCCTATTCATTTCATTTGGTGACCCCTAGTTCTTGTATTATGGGAATAAGTAAATAACTTTTCCTTATCCACTTTCTCCACATCACTCATGATTTTATATCCCTCTATCATATACCCCCCCCTTAGTCTCCTCTTTTCCAAGCTGAAGAGTCCTAGCCTTTTTAATCTCTCCTCATATGGGACCCGTTCCAAACCCCTAATCATTTTAGTTGCCCTTTTCTGAACCTTTTCTAGTGCCAGTATATCTTTTTTTGAGATGAGGAGACCACATCTGTATGCAGTATTCGAGATGTGGGCGTACCATTGATTTATATAAGGGCAATGATATATTTTCAGTCTTATTCTCTGTCCCCTTTTTAATGATCCCTAACATCCTGTTTGCTTTTTTGATCGCCTCTGCACACTGCGCGGACATCTTCAGAGAACTATCCACGATGACTCCAAGATCTTTTTCCTGACTTGTTGTAGCTAAATTAGCCCCCATCATATTGTATGTATAGTTGGGGTTATTTTTTCCAATGTGCATTACTTTACAGTTATCCACATTAAATTTCATTTGCCATTTTGTTGCCCAATCACTTAGTTTTGTGAGATCTTTTTGAAGTTCATCACAGTCTGCTTTGGTCTTAACTATCTTGAGCAGTTTAGTATCATCTGCAAACTTTGCCACCTCACTGTTTACCCCTTTCTCCAGTTCATTTATAAATAAGTTGAATAGGATTGGTCCGAGGACTGACCCTGGGGAACACCGCTAGTTACCCCTCTCCATTCTGAGAATTTACCATTAATTCCTACCCTTTGTTCCCTGTCTTTTAACCAGTTCTCAATCCATGAAAGGACCTTCCCTTTTATCCCATGACAACTTAGTTTACTTAAGAGCCTTTGGTGAGGGACCTTGTCAAACGCTTTCTGGAAATCTAAGTATCTAAGAGTTTGGGCCAGGGTGTTCCTATAATTCCTTTCTGTTTCATTAACTTCAGAGAAGGAGTCTCATTTCATTCTGACTATCTAGTCAAGCAAAGTCTTCAGTATTAAATTGTTGTTTTTTAACCAAGCTGTACGTTGGGCTCACTGTGAGCATTCATTAAAATGTTACGTTAAACGTTGCTTCTAGTTAATGATTTTATTGTAAATGGTTTTATTTTGTCTGTGTCCAGAAAAATGTATGAATTTAATCTCCCAGGATCATTTTTAAGGTGTTATGAAGGTTTCCTTTGAGGATGATGACTGAAGTCAGGTTTGGAAATATGATTTTGTGAAAATTGTTCACCCATAGGTGATTTTGTGTCTAATCATTTTTCTGTATGAGTTTATTTGAGAGCATAGTGATTGTCTGGTTTCACCCACGTAGATGGGCCATTAAATGCACTGGATGAGGTACATCACATGTGATAGGCATGTGTAGGATCTTGAAAGGTTTGTTGTGGGTGGGTATTGATCACCATAGCAGTGAAGGAGATATGTCTTCAGGTTTTGTATCTGTTGTTCGGCAGGGTCTGGTGCCACTTTGAATTGGTCTGTCCTGGTCTGTGGGGAATTAGTTTCTGATGATGAGCTTGGAGAGGTTGAGAGTTGTTTGAACCCCAGAAGAGGGGGTTCAGGAAAGATTTCTTTCAGGAAGTAGTCCCCATCAAGTATGGGTTGCAATTGTTTAATAATACCCTGGATCATTAAACAATTTAATGCTAGACACTAAAAACCATTGTTTTAAAAAGATTCTGAATGTATGACCTGTTACTATAATCTGTAACCCACTAATCTCCTTCCCTCCTCCTGCTCCCTCCCTCCCTCCCCCCATGACTATAGGATTGTTAATGGGCCACATCACCTTGAATGGTCCCTTAGAATATGTGTTAACTACTTAAGCTAAACAATCTGTTCAACCTTGTATTTAGCTGTGACACTGTGAGTATCTTTCCGAGCTCTGAAGAAGAGCTCCCTGTATGTCTTTTACTTAAAGAAGACAGTCCTATAAAAGATATTGCCTCACCTGTCTTGTCTCTGAAACATACATATGCTACTTGAGCGTCCAGTATAGATACTTATTCTGAAATATCTTAAAAACCTACTGTGAATACATGTTTTTCTGTGAAGGCAGCCTTTTCATAATGATTTAACAAACAAGGATGTTAAGTGTATGTGAATTTTAAATTACAGAACTCAAATTTACTACCAAATTTACCAACTATTAATCTCAATTCCTTTTGCCCTCACACCCTTGTTCTCCTCTGTCTCCTTTTCCATCAATATGAAAAATTTTCAGTTTCCTCAAAAAAACCTTAACCCCGTCTATCTCTCTTGTCCTGTAGTTGTCCTCCCATCAATTTTAAAGCTCCTTAAATAGTCAATTTACATTCGCTGTTTGAACTCCTCTCATCAAATTCCCTCCAGGATCCACTCCAATCTGTCTTGTGCCCTCTACGCTCCTCTGAAGTTGCATTTACCAAGTTCTCCAGTGACCTCTTCCTAGTTCATTTGAAAGTATTTACCCTATCCTCCTTGATCCTTGCACTATCTCAGTACCATACAACATCTGTTAATTTCAATAATTGACTGATTTGATGCATTTGCTGTTGCAGAAATTCTTGGAGAATCATTTGGAGAAATCTTATCTCTCAAAATTCATATTCAGACAAAGATATTTTTCCTAGAGTATATTAAAACCTTGGTGAATAAATCATCCATTTTATTTTCCATGTACCATGTGAAACACACTTAAACCATTATTTCAGAAATCTTCAGTCATTTAACTTGTTAATAATAGTGACTTAAGCAAACAGCTGCTTTCTGAGTGAACTCGTGGTGACTGCACAGTCAGTCAGTCACTCCTGCTCTCCTCTTCTTCTTCAAGTGCTTGTTCATGTCTGTTCCATGCTAGGTGTGTGTGCGTTGCATGCACTGTTGATGGAGATTTTTCCCTTAGTATCTGTTGGGCCGGCTGTGGCATCCTCTGGAGCCATGTGTGTATGCACTGGTATAAGGGACCTCGCACCCTCTCAGTTCCTTCTGCCCACCCATGACGGTTGCTGGAACAACCCTTTCATGAACATGAGAGGCCATAAACTGAGTCAGACCAAAGGCTCATCTAACCCAATAGCCCGTTTTCTGACAGTGGCCAATGCCAAGAACTTCAGAGGGAATGAACAGAACAGGTAATTGTCAGGTGATCTATTCTGTCGCCCATTCTTAGCTTCTGGCAGACAGAGGCTAGGCACATCATCCCGGCCCATCCTGGCTAAAATCCATGGATGGACCTATCGTTCATGAATTTATCTAGATCTTTTTTGAACCCGGTTATCGTCTTGATTTAACAAGGCTCTTTCCAGTGGTTTTGGACTCTCTCTGTTCATAGTG
This sequence comes from Trachemys scripta elegans, assembly GCF_013100865.1. NCBI lineage: Eukaryota > Metazoa > Chordata > Testudines > Emydidae > Trachemys > Trachemys scripta. Next base: position 272,947,629 of record NC_048299.1, on the reverse strand, counting down.
TAAATAGTTTAGTGTATATAGGTTTTTTGCAAGTTGTGATAGTGTATATAGTTAGTGTATATAGTTCTTATCGTCGAAGGACTTTTTGTCTCAGGGGTCAGACATGCCCTGGTCCCCAGGCTTCAAGTCTTGTGCCTCTTGTGGCAAACCTATGCCTGTGAGTGAATTACACTCGAGTTGCTTAAAGTGCTTGGGGGAAACTCACATGAAGGACAAGTGCAAACTCTGAGACTTCAGATCCCGCACTAAGTAGTACAGGGGGATCAGACTCAAGGCTATCTTCATGGAAGCTGCCCTCAAACCTGTCTCAGAGCTGATCTGATTTGGTGCTAAGAACTTCTGCGTCAGTGTGAAGTGCTCTACTGGCAATGTTCTCCATCCCTAATGCTGCGGAAGAAGCACAAAAAGCAGTGCATTGAGAGAGGGTGCTCACCAATGCAAAAGAGAGACAAGTCGGGAGAGTGAGTGAGACCTGTATTGGGCTGCTCTTCTACCCTGGACCCATGTTAGCACCGTTGACTCCACCAAGGGAGTTGAGTCTGATGCAGGATCCCCTGCTGACACCAGAGAGCCACCTCAGTACCAGTGTACTGATGGTGCTGTCGATCCCATAGATTTATCAGTCAGCTAGGGACTTTCTATCTTCCAGTCCCTCTAGCCCCACTGGGGACTCTACCAGCTCCAGCATCCAGAAGCAGGAGGGAACAGGGTGCATCAGGTGCCTTACTGGCACAGGGTCCCCTGGCACCATCCAGCGCCAAGCTTTCTTGATCCCGGTGTCCCACTTCACAACACCACAGGTCCATGGAGTCCTAGCACCATGTGGAAGTGGGTACTGCTCCACCGTGGTCACCCACAGAGGAATCCTCTTTGGAGTCCAAAGAGTAGTCTTCTGTACCAATGAAACCCACCATTGATACCATTCTATGCCCCATTGTGCTTCACTGCTGGTCTTCTGGCGAGTGCCTGGCCAGCGGGGCATTGGCCGATACAGTGACCATACTGGAATCTCTGGTGTTTTTCCCCAGCACAGAGGCCTGAATTCCACCGCTTGTACTGGGTGGCCTCTTGCAGATGGGCGGCCACTCCTTCCTGCTGGGCACCGGATTCAGACTCCGGCACCGACCATGGTACCAAAGTCCAGGAGATGCCTCCAGTGGACATAGTTGAGGGAGAGGAAGTAGCCCCTGCCCTGGTGCAAGTCACCTTCTTGTTCTCCCCAGATAAGATTGTTGCGGGTCTGTCATTCCTTTAAAGGGAAGGGTAACAGCCCTCCTGTGTACCATACTATAAAATCCCTCCTGGCCAGAGACTCCAAAATCCTTTTCCCTGTAAAGGGTTAAGAAGCTCAGGTAACCTGGCTGACACCTGACCCAAAGGACCAATAAGGGGACAAGATACTTTCAAATCTTGGTGGGGGAAAGGCTTTTGTTTGTGCTCTTTTTGGGGGTTGTTCGCTCTTGGGACTGAGAGGGACCAGAGATCAATCCAGGCTCTCCAAATCTTTCTGAAAAAGTCTCTCATATTTCAAACTTGTAAGTAAACAGCCAGGCAAGGCGTGTTAGTTTTTATCTTTTTCTCAACTTGTAAATGTACCTTTTTGCTAGAGTGTTTATCTCTGTTTGCTGTAACTTTGAACCTAAGGCTAGAGGGATTCCTCTGGGCTCTTTAAGTTTGATTACCCTGTAAAGTTAGTTTCCATCCTGATTTTACAGAGATGATTTTTAGCTTTTCCTTTAATTAAAAGCCTTCTTTTTAAGAACCTGATTGATTTTTCCTTGTTTTTAGATCCAAGGGGGTTGGATCTTGATCCACCAGGAGTTGGTGGGAGAAAGGTGGGGGGATGGTTAATTTCTCCTTGTTTTAAGATCCAAGGGGTTTGGATTTGTATTCACCAGGGAATTGGTGAAGACTCTCTCAAGGCTACCCAGGGAAGGGAATTAGCACTTTGGGAGTGGTGGCAGTGGACCAGATCTAAGCTGGTAGTTAAGCTTAGAAGTTTCATGCAGGCCCCCACATCTGTACCCTAAAGTTCAGAGTGGGGAAGCAGCCTTGACAGGGTCCCAGCAGCCTACTTCCCCAGGACGATTTCAGGGCCCATCAGGACCTTCTAAAGTGGGTCACTTCAAACCTGGACTTGGAGCTCAAAGAGACATGACCCAGCCTTCCTGTTATCCTGGCTGCAGCAGCTCTATCCAAAGTAGCCCTGCCCATCAATGAGGTGGTGATGGGACCTGTCAAGGCCCTATGGCAGATTCCTTCTTCTCTGGCCCCCACGTCAAAGAGGGCAGAGAAAAAGTATTATGTGCCAGCAAACGGGATTGACTATTTGTACTCGCACTCTCCTCTGGACCCTCTGGGTGTCTGGCTAACAAAAGGGACAGGCAGAGAGAGTCGAGTGCTACCCCGAAACAGAAGGACTCTGAGAAACTGGACCTTTTCAGAAGAAAGTATTCTATAGGTAGCCTCCAGCTGCGTATCGCCAATCAGCAGGCTCTGCTAGGGACATATAATTTTAATCTATGGGACTGCCTGACAAAGTTCAGACTCCCTGATTCAAGAGGCAATGCAGGAATTTCTGGTCCTCCTAGAAGAGGGTAAGAATATGGCTAAGACCTCTCTCCAGGTGGCTTTGGATGCTGCCGACTTTGTGGCCTGGACAGTGGCCTCTATGGTCACCATGAGGTGCTGTTCCTGGCTCCAGTCCTCTGGCTTTCCCCAAGAGGTCCAACAATCAATCCAGGATCTCCCATTTGAAGGTTCCTCTTTTTTCTCGGAGCAGATGGGCATGAGACTTCACGGACTGAAGGACTCAAGGGCCACACTATGATCCCTAGACCTGTATGCGCCGTCTGCCTCTAGAAAACACTTCAGACCCCAGCAGCCTCCTTGGTTCTTGGGACCTCCAAGTCAGGAGCCCTACAAAAGAAAACACTGAGAAAACACTATAAATGGCATCAACTATTCCTGTCTACCTCAGCCCAAGCAGGTCTTCTGAAGGTGTGCCCAAGAGCACTATACCAGTCGCCATTTCAGATCTGCCCCCCCTTTCATTTTTGGATCGTCTGTTGCTATTCAGCCTGGCTTGGGCATCTATAACATCTGGCCAATGGGTCCTGAGCATAGTGACAGTTGTATATACCCTTCAGTTTTTATCCATTCCTTCTTCCCACCTCGCATCCCTCTTCAGGGAACCTTCTCATGAGGAGCTCCTTGCCCAGAAGGAGCAATCCCTCCTTCGTATGGGAGCTTTGGAGGAAGTTGCTCAGTGCTTGAGCGGGAAAGCGTTTTACTCCCGATATTTCCTAATCCCAAAGGTAAAAGGCGGGCTCTGGCCCATCCTGCACCTGTGCTGCCTCATCAGATGTCTCAAGAAACTGAGATTTAGCATGATCTCCCTGGCCTCCATCTTTCCCTCCCTGGGCCCAGGTGGCTGGTATGCTGCCCTTGACTTAGAGTGGTTCTCAACCTTTCCAGACTACTGTACCCCTTTTAGGAGTCTGATTTGTCTTGTGTAACCCCACATTTCACTTAACTTTAAAAACTACTTGCTTACAAAATCAGATCTAAAAATACAAAAGTCACAGCATACTATTACTGAAAATTTGCTTACTTCTTCATTTTTACCATATAATTCTAAAATAAATCAATTGGAATATAAATATTGTACTTACATTTTGGTGTACAGTATATAGAGCAGTATAAAGAAGTCATTTGTCGATATGAAATTTTCATTTGTACTGATTTTGCTAGTGCTTTTTACGTAGCCTGTTGTAAAATTAGGCAAATACCATCATAAGTTGATGCACCCCCCTGGAAGACCTCTGCGTACCCCCAGGGGTACAGTTACCCATGGTTGAGAAACACTGACTTAAAGGACGCATAATTTCACACCTCTATCTTTCATGGTCACAGAAGATTTCTCAGGTTTGTAGTGGGTCATTGCCACTACCAATTCACTGCTCTCCCCTTTGGTCTATCGGCAGCCCTGAGGGTTTATATGAAGTGTATGGTGGTTGTAGCAGCCTTCCTCGGGTGGTGGGGTGTTCAGGTTTACCCGTACCTCAACAACTGACTGATCAAAGGTCAGTTGCAGGCTCAAATGCAAGAGAGCGTCAGCACAGTCCGAACCACCTTCAGGGTGCTGAGCCTGCTGATAAACAAGCAGAAGTCAATGCTTGTTTTGGTTTAGAAAATAGAATTTATTGGGGCTGTGCTCTACTTGACCCAAGACCTGGGCCTTCCTGCCAGAGGCCTGATTCCAGGCCATGGCAAACCTGATTTCCAAGGTCATGGCCCACCCAGTCATGACAGCTTGAGTGTGCTTCAAGCTACTGGGTCACATGGCGGCTTGCACTTACATGATTCAATATGTAAGACTGCGCCTCAGGCCCCGTCACGTGTGGCTAGAGTCAGTTTAGTCCCCGAGCAGACATCACTTGGACTCAATACTTACCATTCCTCCCCCCATCTTCACTTCTCTGGCTGGTGGAACGAGCCAAAGTCAGTAATGATGGGGGTGTCCTTTGTGTCCCCATAGCCATCAGTGTCTTTAGTCTCGGATATGTCCGACTTAGGGTGGGGAGCCCACCTCAACAGCCTTTGGACTCAAGACCTCTGGTCTCAAGAAGAACTCTTCCTGCACCTAAATGTCAGGGAGCTCAGGGCGGTGTGCCTGGCTTGCCAAGTGTTCCTTCCCCAAATCTCAGGAAAGGTAGTTCAAGTCCTGACAGATAATACAGTGGCCATGTTTTATAACAACAAGCAAGGAGGGCACTGATCCTTTGCCTTGTATCAGGAGGTGGTTGCTCTATGGGACTTTTGTGCAAGACACTCCATTCATCTCGAGGCGTCTGGAACATGTTGGCAGATCACCTCAGCAGGTCCTTCTCTCAGCATGAATGGTCCCTTCACCCAGAGGTCGTCAGTGTTACCTTTCAGAGGTGGGGGCCTCCCAAGGGGGACCTGTTCATTACCAGGCAGAAAAGGAAATACCATCAGTTCTGTTTGCTGCGTGGGCACTGCATGGGCTCCCTCTCTGATGCCTTCCCGCTTTCGAGGGCAGATCACCTTCTGTATGCCTTTCCACCAATCCCCTTCGTTCAGAAGTTCTCCTAAAAATCAAATTGGAGAAGGCAAGGTTTATTCTGATAGCACTGGTATGGCCATGCTAGCATTGGTTTGGTATGTTTCTGGATGTCTCAGTGGCAGCTCCACTCTTGCTCCCGCTCTGCCCCGACTTGATTTCATAAGACGATGGCTGACTACTACACCCAAACCTTGCCTCCCTGCACCTAACTGCATGTCTGAATCCTGAAGAACAAGTCTGCTCTGAACAGATTCAACTGGTCACGCTAGGTAGTAGAAAGCCTTCCACCAGTGCTACCTACTTGGCCAAATGGAAACGTTTAACTTGTTGGGCCGCTGAACAAGATATCTCTCCTAGAATTTCTCTTTAGTCTATCCTGGACTATTTTCTTCACCTAAAGCAGCAAGGTCTGGCACTCTCATCTATTAAGGTTCATTGGGTAGCCATCTCATCCTCCAGTGAATGGCAGATCAATGTTCTGTCATGAGATGGTCTGGTTTCTCAAGGTTTTGGAAAGACTCTATCCTCAGGTTCACAAACTGACCCCCCCCCAACGTGACTTAAACCTGGTCTTGTCAAGGCTTATGGGGCCCCTCTTTGAGCCTTTAGCATCATGCTCCTTACTACTACTCTCCTAGAAGGTTGCCTTCCAGGTGGCAATCACCTCGGCCAGAAGGGTCTCTGAGATCAGGGCCGTTAAATAAGAGCCACCTTACATGGAGTTCTTCGAGGACAGGTTCCAACTGTGCTCCCATCCTGCCTTCTTGCCAAAGTTTGTGGAATTGTGATACCACAACCAGGTCATTTTTCTACCTGTCTTATTGCCAAAACCTCACAAAAGCTCTGAGGAATGATGGCTTCATATGTTGGATGTTAGGCGGGCCCTCATCTTTTATATTGAGAAGACTAATCCACAGATCCATTCAACTCTTGTAGCAGTAGTGGAAAGGATGAGAGGGCTACCTGTGTCAACCCAAAGACTTTCATCCTGGATAACTGCCTGTATTTGGGCTTGCTATGAGCAGGTGAACATCCTGCCTTCAGCCATCTTGATCACTCATTCCAGAAGAGCCCAGGCTTTGTCAGCAGTGTTCCTTGTGCAGGTACGAATCTACGACATCTGCAGAGCCGCAACCTGGTCGACAGTTCATACTTTCTTGTCCCACTGCGCCATCACCCAACAGGCCCAAGATGATGCCAGTTTTGGGAGAGCTGTGTTGCAGTCAGCACATCCATGAACTCCGAGCCTATCTCCAGGGGTACTGCTTGTGAGTCATGTAGCATGGAATGGACATGAGCAAGCCCTCGAAGAAGAAAAACAATTACTAACCTTTCCTAACTGTTCTTCGAAATGTGTTGCTCATGTCCATTCCATGACCCATCCTGCTACCCTTCTGTCAGAGTTACTGGCAAGAAGGAACTGAGAGGGCGCTACAGCCAGCTCAACAGATACCACTAAGTAAAAAATCTCCTGCAACAGTGCATGTGGTGTACACACACCTAGCATGGAATGAACATGAGCAACACATCTTGAAGAACAAGAGTTACAAAAGGTTAGTAACCGCTTTTTCTGCCACTAGTGGTGCTACTGCCCTGGTACTGCTCACTAATACTACCACAGTACTAATGTGCTTATCTGCTCAGGTTGTGAGTGGGATCTGAGAGCACTCTTGGACATCCGACAGGGTAGCTCCCCTGTTGGATGAAGTATATCTTTTCCTCCCAATTGCTGAAAATAGCAGGGACTATCTACCTCTCATTCACCTTACACTTACTCTTATGAGCCGTAGTGGTCGCATAGGGAATTCAGGGATCATCCTTACAAAAACAGGCCTTTGGATCTTCTAGGACAGTGGTTTTTTCCTCGTAACCCAGTTGAAGAAAATTGCTGATGCCTGTGACCCAACATAATTATATCTGTTGACTAGAGTTTTCATAAAATCATCATAATGCAATACATTCCAGTTTAACCCACTTTACATAACTGACACTAGTTTTAGTAAGCCTATGGTAAGGAGTGTGGGAGGTGGCCCAGGGTAGGGCAGAGGATGGAGTGCAGGAGCGAGGGCTCTGTCTGGGGTTGAGGGCTCTAGGGTGGAGCTGGGGATGAGAGGTTCAGGGTGCAGGAGGGGCCTCTGGGGAAAGGGTCCCTGTCTCCCTCTGCACAGAGTTCCGGGGGAAGGGTCCCTCTCTCCTGGCCAGCAGCAGCGAGCTCCGGAGCTGGGAGAGAGGCCCGCAACAGCCCTGCAAGCCAACTTGCTCCCCTCCCCAGTTCTTGCCCACCTCCTACCTCTCTCCTGTCCAGGTCCCTGCTGTGCGGCCCTTTAGAGCTGCTGTGCAGCAACAATTGTTATAATTTGAATCAGCAAGGTGACCCAGTGCCTGACATTCCGTGACCCAGTACTTTGAAAAACACTGTTCTAGGGAGCATTCACCCTGGTATCTATCCCGAGTCTTTCTCAGTTGAAATATTTTTAAAACTTTATTTTTGTGTTCCACGCCAGTCTTAGTTGACATTCAGTAACAAAAGTACTAGATAAACCTCATTAGAAAAATTAGATAACATCCAACCTTTAAAACTCAGTTATTTAGATTGCCAACTTACTTTTCCCCACCCTTGTACAGTTCAGTTTTGTTATATAAGCAGCAATTTGTTTAACAAACTCCCACAGCTAGAAGTGAATGCTTTTATACCCTTTCAAAACTGTGATTATGAGCTAATTAGTTTTTGCTCCTAATAGTTCCTGAATGTAGTAGCCACTGAAAATTAAGCTGGAATTGAAGAGCTGGAAAAGGAGTATAAGATGAAGCTAGCTGCAATTATTTGATTTTTTTTTTTTTAAGGGTCAATATTTTGTGAACCATCAAGGACAGGTTGACTGGATTCCCGGATTTCTGTTACGTTTTCTATTGTGGTTAGGTTCTTAAGATGTGATTTAATGTTTAACACAGTATTTAATTTGCATATCTATCTTTGTTTATAGGTCTGCTCACGCATTGCAGCCTTCCTCAGGGGATGAAATTTCCACCAGTGTAACTGTCCAGCTTTACAATGGAGAAACGCAGCAACTTGTCATTAAATTAGAAAATATTGGAACAGAACCTCTGGAGAAACTAGAGGTCACAGCAAAAACAGTCAACTCAAAAGGTATGTATGCTGATGTATGATTAGAAAAATCCCTCACTTCAAGAGAAGCATGTATGAAGTGGTTGTGACAGACTGTCTTAGTGGAGTGATGTTTCAGAATTCAAGTAGCCCTCTCCCCTAATAAAGATTCAGGGGATTCATTTAGTTGGACATCAGTGTCCACTTTGGGAATCAGATCCAGTAAACTTAAATATGTTCTTTATTTTCAAAAAGCATGTGGAAGTAGATTTGAAGTTAATGTCACTTTGACAGCTTTTATTTTAAATCAGTGAATCTTAACTTTAAAGTAGACAGAAGCAGAAACCTCATCTCTAAAATAATCATTTCTTATTATAATATATAATAGGAGCCAGTGATTGACTAGCAATAGATACTACATTGACTATGAAGAAATCAGATAAATGAGATGGTATTTTGTAGAGAAACAGAATATGCATAAGCAAGGTGGTTTATTAAAAAATCTTGTTTTAACCCTAAAATTTCCTTACTTGAAAGAATTACGAGAAGGGAAAAAATGCCCAGCTGCCATCCAGTCATAGTTTCTGCAAAAGGAAAAAATGTGGAAAAGAATAGTTGATAGTTTATTTTGTTCATTCCCATATTCTATCTTGTGAATTAAAAGGACAGTTGAAAATGAAGAAAGAATAGGATGCAGGCATAAATTTTCCTGTCTCCATGTATTTTTTTCTAAGATTCTGTGCTCTAACCCATCTGTGAGGGCATCATTATGAAGATTATATTAACAGAATAAATATAGAATCAGATGAAAGTAAGTTAGTGTTTTCTTACTATGGAAATAACATACACAACTATAGTTTTTGTTCTCTAATTGCATAGTGAGAAAATAAAATTTGATACCTGATGATTTTTCTTTACTGAGTATCCAAGATTGCCATTCCGCCATTGGGATTGTCTCTTCTCTGCAGCTTCAGAAAACAGGACCTGCCGATCATCTGTGAGGGGCTCTCTGCCTATACTGAGAGTCTCCAGGGAAATTGCATAGATTGCATTACAAAGCTGAAAAATATCTTGAGTCATTACTATCATTGGTACCATAAAAATATGCACAGGCCCCAATCTGAGATTGAGATGCCACATTGTTATGCAATTTGTACACACATAATAAAAAGATTAACTCTACCCAAAGAACTTACAATCTTGGTAGTGCAAGAATTGTGATAGGCACATAATAGTAGCTCTAATACTATCCCTGTGTCTTATCAATTTGTGTAACATAACAGATTAATGTCTTTGAATTAGTAATTTGGGTTTCCATACACAGGGTGGTTTGGAAACGTGAGCTTAGAGACTAAGGCAAGAAAAATCATCAGATGTCAATTTTATTTTCTTACATTTCCAGGCTTGCCATTCCTACAGTAGAATATTTATAGCATACTAAGCATAAGCCTTTAAACCATAAGAACGAGCTTTTGATACTCATTATTTCCACAGTGTGTAATATTCCAAGAACTTAATGGGGTGCCACAGTGTACAGTATTCCCTGTCAGAGGAGGCATCTGTTTGGGTTTGGACATCTAAATAATGGTGACAGACTTAGCCTTGTCTACACTACAGAGTTAAGTCGACTTAAGTTATGTTGACAAGTCACTTTAATAACATTGGTTGTGCATGTCCGCACAGTGCTCCTTGTGTCAGCGGAGCACGTTCATAGTTGTTGCTCTTGCATTGACAGAGATCCGTTGCATTGTGGGTAGCTATCCCACTGTGCAACTCGCCACCCTCTGTCACCAGGAGCTCTGGGAATGGATTGCGGTGCATCATGGGGACATGTGTGCCATCCCATGGTGCAATTTTTTCCATCCCATCATTCCATTGGCTTCCTACTTTTTGTGACATTTTTCAACTGTTCTTGTAAAGTGTGTGCCTGCCATGTCTGCCTGACGGCATGGATCCTGAGTTGCTGACCAGTCTGGTGATGTGCATTATGAACACAATGTGACTGGTCCTGCAGTATATCATAAGTTGTGAAACAGAGTGAATTGATGATTCCTGCCCTGCTGTCTGCTATGGAAACAAATAATTCAGGATTGCTGCTGGATCTCATGGAGCAGCTTGCCACGATGGACCGTCGGTACTGGGTTAGGGAAACAAGAACTGAGTGGTGGGATTGCATTGTGATGCATGTAAGGGATGACGAGTAGTGGCTGCAAAATGTTCGTATGCGCAAATCCACCTTCATGGAACTGTGTGTGGAGCTTGTCCCAGCACTGCACCTCAAGGACACCAGAATCAGAGCAGCACTCACAGTGGAAAAGCGACTGGCTATCACTGTTGGAAGCTGGCAACTCCAGACTGCTACAGTCAGTCGCAAATCAATTTGGGGTTGGAAGGTCCTCCATGGTGATTGCAGTGATGTAAGTGTTTAGGGACATTAATTGCCTCCTGCTATGAAGGACTGATACCTCTAGGTAAGGTACAGGAAATAATTGAGGCAGTGGGATTCCCTAACTGTGGTGAGGTGATAGATGGAACGCATATCCCAATTTTAGCCCCTGATCATCTTGTAATGGAGTACATCAACCAAAAGGCCTACTTCTCCATGGTCTTGCAGGCGCTGGAGGATTACTGGGGCTGTTTTGCTGACATCAATGCAGGGTGTTCAGGGAAGGTGCATGATGTAGGCATCTTTCGGAAGACTGGAATGTATAGAAAGCTGCATGCTGGGACTTTCTTTCCAGACCAGAAGATTCCCATAGTGATCCTGGGAGACCCCACCTACCCCTTGCTCCTGTGGCTCATGAAGCCTTACACCGGGACCTAGACAACAGCAAGGTGCGCTTCAACAGCAGACTCAGCAAGTGTCAAATGACGTTTGAATGTGCCTTTGGTTGATTAAAAGGTCGCTGGCACTGTCTTTTTGGCTGGTTAGACCTCAGTGAGGAAAATATTCCGATGGTCATAGCAGCCTGCTGTACTCTACATAATATTTCTAAAGTGAAGGGGAAAAGTTTTCCCAGGGCGGACCACTGAGGCTGATCGGCTGGCTGCTGATTTTGGGCAGCCCAGATACAAGGGCAATTAGAGGGGCACAGTGGGAGGCTATTAGAATCAGGGAGGCTTTGAAGGAGCATTTTGACAATGATTCCCAGTAATGTGTCTTTGTGATGCATTTGGCCAGGCAATGATTTTTTTGCCACCTTGAATTACCCTTGTAGTGCTTGTTTCCTGAGCTTTAATTGTAGTGAGCAAATATACCTACGTATAGCCAATGTGTTTCAAAGGCCTGGTCTACACTACAGTATTAGGTTGACATAAGATGCCTTGCGTTGAGCTAGCTGTGGAAGTATTGTCAGTTAAATTTGGCTCCCAGTGACATAAGTGCCTCTCTATGCCAATTTAGTAAGAAGACCTCCTCAAGTGGCATAGTCATGGTCAATGGAATTAGGTAGGTGCAGTGTCAGTGTAGACACTGCATTGCTTATGTCAGCTGTTACTGGCTTTCAGGAGCCGTCCTACAATGCCTCACACTGACAATACAATTGATACAAGCGCTTGCGGTGAGGACACGCACCACCAGCATAAGGAGCCAAGCTTGCGCAAGCACAAGCGATTTAATAACTGCGATGGCTGTATGCCAGCATAAGTTAGGTTGATATAATTTTGTAGTGCAGACATTGCCTCAGGATAGTTAAGTATTGGAATACATTACCTAGGGTGGTTGTCGAATCTTCATCAATGGATGTTTTTCAGAACAGATTAAAGACCCATCAGAGATGGTCTAGGTATAAATGATTCTGTCTGAATGTGGGCACTTGGACTAGGTGATCTCTTGAGATCCCTTCCAGCCCTGCATTTCTCTGATTTCTGTCTTGTTGTAACAGGCAATTTTAAAATTGCAGTAACATCCTCCAGTGAAATCCATAGCTTAGGGTGCATCACAGCAGCACACCCTTGTTTTCTGGTTAGGTCCTCCCTGATGTTCAGCACTGAGATAAGCTTCTTTTTTAAATCTTTTAGAGGAAAATCCATACATAATACCAAATGTCACTTAAAAGCTTGAGAATGGCTATGCTGCTGGCATGCTTAGACCAATGCCTATCATGCTGACCAATATTATTGCCCGTGTAGTCCCATCTGTCTGTCTCCCCTTGTTTTCATTTTATACTTAGATTGTAAGGTCTTTAGGGTAGGGACTTCCTTTTTATTTTGTTTTTGTACAGTGCCTAGCACCTTGGAGCTTCTACCTCTTCGCTTGGCCTGTGCCAGGAGAAGTAGAAGGTATTCAAAAGTGAGCTGAGTCTTAGCGCTGGGTCTAAGGCAGGTCCACCCTGGGTTACTGATTATATGGCGAGAGCCCTGTAATCCTGCACTGGGCCCAGTTAAATACCTGATACGTGAAAACAAAAACGAGGAGTCCGGTGGCACCTTACAGACTAACAAATTTATTTGGGCATAAGCTTTTGTGGGTAAAGTGGGTTTTTTACCTACCAAAGCTTATGCCCAAATAAATTTGTTAGTCTGTAGGGTGCCACCGGACTCCTAGTTGTTTTTGTGGATACAGACTAACACGGCTACCCCTCTGTTTTTTGATATTTGACAGTTGGAGGAGGGTATATATTGTGCCCTGCTACTTAAGTCCATCCCGTGTGGTGTTTATTCACCTGCGTATCCTGTCAGCACTTCTGTGGGCACATCTACACTTAAAATGTGGCATAAACGCTGCTGTAGTGTTTTAATGATGACTCTTTTAACTCAGTGGGCGAGATCTCTCCTATCATCTTAGCTACTGCCTCACAGGGAAGTGGATTAACTATGTTTGGTGGGAGAAGCGCTCAGTGGCAGCTCCACTAGTGCTCCCACCCCATCTGGACTTGATTTCACAAGACCACAATCAGTTGCTTCACCAGAACTGAACCTCCCTGCACTTGACAGCATAGTTGCTGCGTGACTGAACTCTGAAGAGCAGGCCTGCTCAGAACAGGCTCGGCAAGTCTTGTTAGGTAGGAGAGAGCCTACCACCAGGAAAGCCTTCACTAGTTAGGCCTCCGAGTGGAATCTTTCTCCATCCTGGTCTTCTCTGTAGTCTATATTGGATGATCTGCTCCACCTCTTTTAAGGTTCACTTGGCAGCCATCTTGGCCATCCAGTGGAGGGCAAATCAGTATTTTCCCATGAGACGATGGTCATATTTTTCAAGAGTCTGGAAAGAGTCTATACTCAGGTTCATGACCCAATTCCCCCATGGGACTTAAACCTTGTCCTGTCAATGCTCACAAGGCCCCCTGTTGAGCCGTTAGCATCTTGTTCCACTCTGCTTCTGTTTTGGAAGTTCGCCTTGCTAGTGGCGATCACCTCGGCCAGAAGGGTCTCCAAGGATCAAAACCCTGACATCAGAACCCTCTTATACGGTATTCTTCAAGGACAAGATCCAGCTGCGCCCCCATCTGGCCTTCCTACCAAAGGTGGTGTCGCAATTCCACAACAACCAGGACATTTTTCTTCTGGTCTTTTCCGAAACTCACAAGACTGCCAAGGAGCGTCTGCTCCATACGTTACATGTTAGGCGAGCCCTAGACTTCTCTATTGAGAGGACTAAGCCCTTCCGCAAGTCTATGCAACTCTTCGTAGCAATAGTGGAAAGAATGAGAGGGCTGCCAGTATCATCCCAAAGAATCTTGTCCTGAATAACCGCCCGTGTCCTGCCTTGTTACGAATAGACAAAGGTTCTGCCTCCAGCCATTGTAACCACATATTCCATAAGAGCTCATAGCTCGTCAGCAGCATTCCTTGCACAAGTACCAATCCAGGAAATCTGCAGAGCTGCAACGTGGTCATTGATTCATACCTTACTGTCCCACTATGCTATCACCCAATAGGCCCATGGAAGAGTGGTATTGCAGTTAGCACGTCCATAAACTCAGAGCCCACCTCCAAAGGTACTGCTTGTGAGTCACCTAGCATGGAATGGACATGAGCAACCCCACTGTGTTGTTGCCTCCCCTACAGTATGATTTTGGGAAACTGCATCTGCTAAGAGCTGGACCAACAGTTAAGAGGAGTTTATTGGAGATTTCCCCCAGCAAACACCAGTCCTTTTGTGTCTTAATGTCTTTTTTTAAGAAAGAAAAAATCTATTGTAAGAAGACCAACCAGAACGCTCACTAGATGAGAGATTAAAAGCCACATCTGCTTAAGATATTTTTAGAAGCAATGAGATTTGGAGCATTATAGTAAATCTTGTATCCAGATTTATTATGGATTAATGGGGTAGATTTCAAACAGGTAGATCAGCACATTTTACAGAATATTCCCCACCCCCTTCGGAAGAAAAAAGGCTTGATCTCCTCTTTCTCTTATTTACTACTTCCTTTTGATTTTTAGAAAGGAAAAATTAACTTAAGGTAATTGAGTACCCTTCAGTCCAGAGACTATTGAAACAGATCAGGTTTTGTATTTATGCAGGCTATGTGCTTTCTGAAGTTCCCATACCAGAAGGACTTAAACTTTCTATTGGATGGCTTGGTAAGCAGTGTTTTGAGCATCAACCTGTTCAGTGTGCCAACTGTGGAGAACTGCAGTTAGATCCTTTGTCATACCTTTCCAAAACATTTAGTCAATGTGAGTCCAGATCAGACTGGATCCTTCAGTCCCTTTTCAATTAACAGCACTGATTAGCCCTCCCCCTTAATGTTGTCACTGCTAGCTAGTCTCTCTCAGTGGTGATTTGTGGACACAATGTCATAAAGGAGAAAAAGGTTACTTACCAAAATAAGTCCTGATTACTAAATATTTTGACTCTGTAGATAAGTACCAGTCCTTGCTTCCACTTTGGAGACTTAAGGGGGGATGCACCCGGAGATAGTGTAATGGAGGGACAGCTAGGGATTGGAGACTTTTTATGCTCTTGGTTCTAGAATACTGGGACAGACAGACATGTACATGCTCCCTGAATGTCAGCTTTGAAATGGGTTGTAGCACAGTTTACCAGTGTATAGGTCTTGCACAGCTCTTCAGAGACAATGTATTTGGAGCACAGATGTTAAATTAATTTTTTGCATTTTTTAGTGCAACATTGTACAAATAAATTAAGTCAAACAATATCAGAAAAATCTAGCTAGGAAGTTATTATTCGGGACGCAATGGTTGTGGCAAGAGTTTTACTATATACGCTCTTTAGTCTTTTTAAGGGTATTTCTACACAGCATTATTCTACACAGTGAAGCTGCACAGCTGAATTGACAAACTTGGAGGTAGCTGGGCTCCCATTAATTTTGTAAAAATAGCTGTCTAGGCAGTGCTATGAAGTTGAATCTCAGGCTTGAGCTTGGGCTTTGAAGCCCATTCCCCTTCCTAGATTTTCAGATGGAAATCATTTTTAACCAAAGATCTTGAATGAAGCTATTGATTCTCTAACCTTGTAAGGTATGTAGCATTTCTCAGACTGATTCTTAATGCTAGTTTTTAATTTTTGCATTAATTTTAAATGTAACTTGTAAATTTAAATTCTTGTTCATAGATGAGCATAATTCTGATTCTTGACAACTTTTAGAATAAACTTAAGATAAGGAAGGGAAATGCAAAATAAACTGTAATTACTGAATCCTGGAAGGGTTGCACCTTCCAATTTTTCCTTGTAAACCTGGATTTGCAGAGTTAAATATTGTCCATTTGAAATCATGAGGCTTTTAAACTTAAACATAAGCTTAGAAACGGTCTGTGGAGTTGTTGTAGTTGGTTCCGCATTTTTTGTGGTTTGCTTTTGTGTTGGATGGCTGTCCTCAGGTGGCTGAACCCATGAATCATCACAGATCTAGTAATCACCCCAAACACACAAAGAAATCTGTGATCTACAGCCAGGCACTCTGATACCACAGAATATGTGCCGAGGAGAAAGTCCAGGATATACACCTTTAAAACACTTAAAATAGCCTTCACCAAACAATGACACTCCACCAGGGAAATAGGTCACATCTTGTAACAGGCCACCTAAATATCCTGAGAGAACCTGCTTCAATACTGAAATAAAACCCTTCAATAAACACACTGCTAGTGGTCACCTACCACCCCCATACTAGAATCAATATGGATCTGACCTCTTAGTCCTCATCCTCAAAGGAAACCTGCATAACACCTTCAAAAAACAAGCCTGGGAGCCTAATTTAATAACTTTTCTAGATACTAATACTCACGGACTGAATAGAGATACTAGACTTATGGGTTATTACAAAAATCTATAACTCAACACCCCACCTAGTCTTTTTTCTCCTTTCTCCCTATGACTGGAGAGGTGTTAACGGGACACTTCACCTTGAATAGTTCCTTGACATATGTATTAACTACTTACGCTTAACAATCTGTTCCACGCTATATTTATCTGTGACACTCTTGAGTATATTTCCCAGACCTGAAGAAGAGCTATGTGTAAGCTTGAAAGCTTGTCTCTCTCGCCAACAGAAGTTGGTCCAATATTATCTCACCCACCTTGCTTGTCTAATATGAAAAGCAGTCCTACACTATAGCCATTATCAAGTAAATACATTTAGGGGAGAAAAATTAAAACAGGCATTCTTATTATATTCTCATCCCTAGATGTAATACATTGCACATTGGAATTAGATTTCTTCAAACAAACCATCTGCTTCTAAAACACACACAAGATAATTCCTGTCAATTATATTCTACAGTAGCTATGAGATGTCAGCCTTAATAAATTGACAGTGAAATACAAGAAGATGCAAATTAATTTTCAGCTGAGAACAAGTATAAAACAGAATATTGTCAGTGTAGCTGTTCCACTCTTTCAGAACAGAGATTGGAACCCTTTGGCTGTTGTAACTGCACACTTGTTCCCTCAGGTTCATGAGGAGCCATTGCATTGACCCCCCTTCTGTTTCTTGTGACCACTGTCAAAAGAGTACTTGGAACCCTCTATCTTTTTCTTCTTGTAGATAAGTGCTTAATATTAGTGGTGGTTTCATTTTACTATTGTAGTTGACGTTTCATGGTGATGTTAGTCCTGTCCCATTATGTGGTCTAGCCACACACACAAGCAAAATCTGAGATAAGACTCTGAATAAATGAGTAAGGACAGTATGTGGATTTGTACTGAGTCTAGTCATAGCTACAATTGCTAGGTAAGTAGCCTTTCCTCTTTGAGAGGTGGTCCCTATATATATTGCAAACTCTGGTGCACCTGCATGCAATGTGCTGGAGCCAGATGATTTTTTTGTAGCTGACCTGCGTGTGCGACCTGCGTGTGTGAGGTGTTTTGCCTTGTGTCTCAGATGAGGTTATATTAGGTTGTGTGGATCAATGCCTCTTCAGTTCCCTCTTAAGGCTGCATGGTCAGAGTCGGAATCTCTGTTCCTTCATGATCATAGGTTTTTCATGATCATAGTTCGACTGCAAGAGTATTTTCATCCATTTGTATATAGTTCTTCTTTGTTGTTTTTCTTCAGTTAGCTGTAAATAGTTGTTAGTATAGTGTACTTAATCTTGATTGGACAAGAGACAGTGCTTCCTCACCCTCGTGGAAGAGGGCTGCCTAGTGGCCGATGGGTACATACTCCCATTGCCTCACCGTGTGTGGTCATGTGCCGCAACTCTTGGCTACAATCCAACGACTTCCCATGGGAGGTCAAGACCACTATACAGGACCTCCCCTTCGACAAGGAGATGCGCTTCTCCGCCAAGGCAGATGAGTCCCTTCACGACTTGAGGGAGACACTCTGGTTCCTTGGGATCTACACCCCATCACAAACAGCAGCGACATCCCTTCCATCCCTAGCAGTATGCACGCTATTCACCCTACTATCACTGGCAACAAGAATTCCTGCAGAAGCGGCACCACCCCCAGTGCCCCCAGGCTGCGTCCCCTGCCACGAACATCTCCTGCATCCTGACCCACCAACATCCCAAGGCTCACTTTTGACTCACAAGTCAAGTGCTCTGAACCCTCCCTGTCACCACCTCTGCCCCCCTCCCCCCAAGTCATCTTTCAGGGTTGTCTTGTCCTCTTTGCCCACAATTGTGGCAAGATTGCCATGGATGGTTGGGTGCACCACAGATACTCTATTGAATTCCTTGTCTCCCACACAAAGAGCCCCCCTCAGACGCTTGCCGGGGGTCCTTCCCATCACTGCCTCTTACAAGAAGTGGTCACCCTTGTAGTGATGGGCATCATGGAGCAGGTACCCAGGTCCTCCTTGGGCAGAAGATTTTACTCCCCATACTTTCTCATCCTGAAAAAGCGCGGAGGGTGCCACCTTATAGTCGTCTCTCCCTCCTCAACACTTTTTTCAGAAAATCCAAATTCCATATGGTGATACTGGCATCTATTATTCCCTCCCTTCACTAGGGAGTCTGGTTCGCAGCTTTGACATGAAAGATGTATACTTTCACATCAACATTCACCCGGGCTACTGAAAATTGCTCTGCTTCTGTGTGGGCCATTCATTCATATGAGTCTGAAACTTTGGCTGTTGTCCCTAAAGAACAATAGAAAACCAGGATTGTGATATCATCACAAATGAACTCATAAGAGGAGGCGATAACTTTGATCAAATTTAATCAAAATTACTAGGAGGGAATTTTCCCTTGTAATACCTCACTCCTTTTCCCCTTCCAAACCATGGTACTGTGCTGCTGTGGGAAGTGGTAAGACAGGAGGGTGGACATATCTACAAAAGAGAGGAATGAATTGTAGCTTATCAGACAGAAATGAATGGGGAGGAATTATTTTATTTTTCAGTTTATTGATCACAGTTGTATCTTGGTGAATGTCCAAATTTTTAAGAACAACACAAAATTAATTACTTTGAAAGGGAGATCCTTAATCCTATAATTAATCTATTAAAGCTCCTGCCCTCCTCCACATAGAAAAACTTGAGAGAAGCTGCGCTTTACCCAGTACTCTGAAGGTCACCAGACTGTCCTTTTTCTGTCTGGTGTGCTATAAAGCAAAGACCCATAATTTTCTGTGGTCCCTCTACTGTGCAAAGCAGTATTAAATGTATGATGAACTGACCCCTTGTGAGGAATCATTTACAGCAGTGGTCTCCAACTTTTATTTTACGCCCAAATCACTTTTTGAATCTAAGGGCAACCCAGGATCTACCCCGCCCCTTCCCCAAGGCCCCGCTCACTCTATTTCCGCCTCTCTCCGTCACTCGCTCTCCCCCACCCTCACTCACTTTCACCGGGTACGGGTTTGGGAGGGAGTAGGGGCTCTGGGCTGAGCCTGGGGCAGGGTGTTGGGGTGCAGGAGAGGGTGAGGGGTGCAAGCTCTAGGAGGAAGTTTGGGTGCAGGAGGGGGCTCTGGGCTCGGGCAGAGTATTGGGGTGCAGGAGGGGTATGGGGTGCTAGCTCTAGGAGGGGGCTTAGGGCTAAAGGTTGAAGTGCAGGAGGGGGTTTGAGATGTTGGCTCTGGGAGGCGGCTCAGGGTGGGCTTTGGGTGCAAGAGGGGGTTGGGATGTAGCCTCCCACCAGGCAGCACTTATCTCCAACGGCTTCCGGTTGACAGCGGGCACAACGAGGCTAAGGCAGGCTTCCTGCCTACCCTGCCCCCACACCACTCCTGGAAGGGACCAACGTGCACCTGCGGCCCCTGGGGGACAACACGTGTCTCCGCGCGCTGCCCCTCTCTGCAGGTATCGCCCCCACAGCTCTCCTGGCCAATGGGAGCTGCAGGGGATGATGCTTGCAGGCAGGAGAAGTGCGCGGAGGGAAACCCCTGCCCGACCGCGAGGCCTCGCTGGCAGCTTCCGGGAGTGGTGTGGGACCGGGGTAGGCAGGGAGCCTGTCTTAGCGGCAGCCACGCTACACTGCCAGAGATCATGATCGACTGGGAAATCCTCTAGGATCGACCAGTCAAGCGGAATTGACCAGTTGGTGACCACTGATTTTCAGTGTACAGTAGCTATAGTATGTGCTATTATGAATAAGCAACTTTTTCCTTAAGATGCTCCCAGTCAAACTATCACTGTTTGTTTTATGTAGTTGTATGCTTTTTTGTGGTACTCATTGCTGTAGTTTCTGTGCATCTTGTAAACATTAATGAATATATGGATGGGGAACTGAGGCACTGAAAGATTAACGGTATGTCTACATGAAGACTTAGTGCACAGCAGGCTAGTATACTATACATCACACCCTGGCTTGCCATGCACTAAGTTTCCATGTATCAGAGGGGTAGCCGTGTTGGTCTGGATCTGTAAAAAGTGACAGAGTCCTATGGCACCTTATAGACTAACAGACTTATTGGAGCATAAGCTGTCGTGGCCGAATACCCACTTTGTCAGACGAAAGCTTATACTCCAATACGTAAGTTTCCATGTGGACCCTGCTACCAAACAATAGTGCAGTTTAACATATTGCTTTCTATTTGAAATGGCAGTGTCAAAAATTCACCATAAACTTTGTGCACTGTAGCCAGGTCCACATGGAGGTTTACTGCGTGGCTGGCTAGTGTCTATATATTTTCTACTGCTATACATTCACATCCGGGCTTGCTGCACACTGTTTCAGTATAGATAAGCCCTAAATAGTTTGGCCAAGGTCACATGAGGAGGCAGTGGCAGAATTAGGAGTTGAGCAGAGATCAGCGTTGCAGTTCAGTTTCTGAATATTACATCAGAAGAGAGAAAGTTAATCACTAGAGATCACCATCTGCATATTACTGTAGCATTTTTAATACTTAACATTTATACATTAATAATTGCTGAAGAAAATGTTTTCTTTTTTTATTATATTTAGCTAGTTATATAATATCACTAATTGTTTTTATAACAGGTACTTAATATCATAGAATATCATGGTTGGAAGGGACCTCAGAAGGTCATCTAGTCCAACCCCCTGCTCAAAGCAGGACCAATCCCCAACTAAATCATCCCAGCCACGGCTTTGTCAAGCCTGACCTTAAAAACCTCTAAGGAAGGAGATTCCGCTACCACCCTCGGTAACCCATTCCAGTGCTTCATCACCCTACTAGTGAAAAAGTTTTTCCTAATATCCAACCTAAACCTCCACCACTGAAACTTGAGACCATTACTCCTTGTTCTGTCATCTGCTACCACGGAGAACAGTCTAGATCCATCCTCTTTGGAACCCCCTTTCAGGTAGTTGAAAGCAGCTATCAAATCCCCCCCTCATTCTTCTCTTTAGCCTTTTTCCAGTCATCTGGGACGTTCCCCGATCGCTATGAGTTTTCAAAGATAATGGCCAACGGCTCTGCAATCACATCCGCCAACTCCTTTAGCACCTTCTGATGCAGTGCATCCGGCCTCATGGTCTTGTCTTCATCCAGCTTTTCTAAATAGTCCTGAACCACTTCTTTCTCCACAGGGGGCTGGTCACCTCCTCCCCATACTGTGCTGCCCAGTGCAGTTGTCTGGGAGCTGACCTTGTTCGTGAAGACAGAGGCAAAAAAAGCATAAGGATATTAGCTTTTTCTACATCCTCTGTCACTAGGTTGCCTCTCCCATTCAGTAAGGGGCCCACACTTTCCGTGACCTTGATATCCTTTGGTGTAGTATTGAAACTTTTTATTAAGGCAAAGTTACAATAAAACGTTACTTACTACTTATGCAGGATCAGGTTAATATTCAAAGAACCTGGTTTGCTGGATAAGAAGCTCTCCTCCTTATAGTACACTAAAAAGGGTGGCCAAATTTCTAAATACCAATCCTCTTTTTGGCGCTTCTATTGTGTATGTAATTGGTATGACATCTTTTCTATTACAAAGACAGTCCATGTTTTACTAGCCCACAGTTCCGTAAGAGAAGTCACATTTTTCTGCTACAAAGGAAATAAATTCTTTCTGTTTAAAATGTACATCCTTTACTGGAGCATTAAGTAAGCAGGTTGGGGATTTCTGGGAAGCTGGTATTTTGTTATAAGATGAATCTGTTTAATTATTTCCTCCCCAAACTATCTAATTCCTGGACACAACTGCCATATGTGTATGTTCTTTCCCCACAACCCCTCAAACAAGGTGCCTCCCCAGGAGCAAAACTGTGGTGGATCTTCACTGGAGTCAAAGGCCATCTATACAGTCATGGATAAAAATTTTCTTTGATTTACATAAATTGAAGATGTACATTCTTTCCCGTATGGAAACCCATTCATCCAGATCAATTTCTTTGTGTCAGGACTTATACACACTAGCGCTTACTTCGGTATAACTTCAGTCGCTCAGGGATGTGAAAAAGTAACCCCCCTGAGGTGATGTAAGTTACACCAACCTAAGTGCTGGTGTGGACAGCGCTATGTCGGTGGGAGAAGCTCTCCTGCTGACATAGCTACCGCTACTTGGGAAGGTGCAGTAATTATGCCGACTGGAGAGCTCTATTCCGTCTGCATAGAACATCTGCACTACAGCAGCCATGTTTTTTAATGTGATGTCAAGGATACCAATAGGGATGAACTGAAATAAAAATCATCACTGTAGTATTTTGGCAAACTTCAGAGCTCACTTAGAATAGCACATAATTGGCATAATATGTCATATTTAGTTCCTTTGCTGTGTAGTTTGCCAACTGAATTGTACTTTGTTTATTTAGAAATCCATTTACTTGGTATTGTTTATTGCTAATTATCCAAACTTGAACATAATTAATTGCTAGTAAGATTGTAAAATAAATTCATATAAATTATCTCAATACCACATTTATAGTAAACATAATGAAATATATTCAGTTTTTCGTATCACTTTGTGTCAGTTCCTCTCTTTCATAAGCATTAAACTAACAGTGCTTAGAGCTGTGCATGGTGTTTGACAGTGCTATGCACAATCCCCCACAAATATCTTCCAGTGTAAATTAATCCTGACTTGTAGTGTCCCTAATATTCTAGTCCTGAAGTACTCTAAATTGGCGATTCTCAACCAGGGATCCGGGACCCCCTGGGGGGCAGGCTGCGAGCAGGTTTCAGGAGGTCTACCAAAATAAACCAGAGAGCAGGGCCAGTGTTAGACTCACTGTGGTCCAGGGCAGAAACCTGAATCCTGAGCCCCTGCACCCTGGGCTGAATCCAGCCCCTGAGCAGCTTAGCTTCGCACAGCCCTCTGCAGTGTGGGGCTCTGGGCGATTACTTGTTACCCACTAGCCCTGGCTTTTAATCTATTGAAAAACAGTTGTGGTGGCATGGGTGAGCTGGGAATTTTTATAGTACGGTTGGGGAGAGTGCACAGAAGGAAAAAGGTTGAGAACCCCTGCTCTAAATATTGGTCAGCTACAGCAAGTGGCATGAACCTCTTTCTCTTTATTTTAATTTCTAGTTATGGGGCAGAACCTCCAGTTAAAACAAACAAACAAAACCCCACCATCCAACCAAAACCCAACAAAATGCCCCCTCCCCTCACCCCCAAACTGCAGACACTTTGAAATAGTGACTGATTTAGCTTTGGGATTGGTTTTGTCATACTTTTGTGATGAGATGAAGTGATGCGTGTGTCCTAGTTCCTTGTTGAGGCGACTATGTGATTCAGTACTGTATGAAGATTACTTTAGTTCACTTTTAGGCTGCACTTCAGAGAGAGAAAAGCACATTTCATGCTTCTTGTAATTTGATGTCAATCATCCAATTATTTTTATTGCTGTTCTTTTCAATAAGGTTTATATTTTGGTTTCCTGGGTAAACATGTTTTTCTTTCACAGTGTCATCAGCCCTGCTCAGTACTGTCAACATTAATTTAATTTTTCTTTCTTTCATACCAAATATTTTCACACATTTAAACAGAAAATGAAAAGAAATAAACTATACATGGTATATAACATATAAGGTACTAGTTTGTTTTAAATTTAAAACTTACCGCTCTTATTGTGCATATGCTTATATATAATATATATATTTTTAATATAGAAAAGCTGTACGGTGAGTTCCTGAGTTGGAAGCTAGAAGACACTCTCTCCCAGTTTCCCCTAAAACCTGGGAAGATTGCAACATTTCATGTAAACATTAAAGTGAAGCTGGACTTCTCCTGTCAAGAAAACCTTTTGCAAGACCTCAGTGATGGTAAGTTACAAATAGGCTTGGCATAATGTGATTTTTATTTTTTATAAATTTGATAGTTTATTTTAAGCATTATTTTAGATTATCTATTTTAAATTTTCACAGTTGTGGAAAATTATAGGAGGGATCAGACACTATGGGGGGTCAGACAATAGTTATTTAATGATAGTAGACCTTGAGATTCAAGAAGTTACAATTTTATAACTGTTAAAACACAAACCATCTACATTGCCTGTCAAAATATACAAAGTAAATATCATTGAATCAAGCTCTAAGTTCTGAAGCAGTATTTTTCTTTCTTTGCATATATGTAAATTTCATGTATTATAGATGGGCATATTTGTTTTATTGGTGTGTGTGTGTGTACAGTGAAATTGACGTTTCCTGTCCTATACTGATGAAAATCTAATTCTTCCAAGCCTAGTTACAAACTCCTTCTGCTTGGAATAAAGTTTTATTTTGGCAAACATTTCTGCGTGACCTCCATATGATGATCTTTGCTTCCAAACCAGAGGGTGGAACTGATATCTGTTTTCAAATTTGTATCATGCAGCCTTTCGGGATACATCTTCAACATATGTGGGAGTTAATATGGAGCCCCTGTGGCTACCGACAACAGTAGCATGGCCAAAACTCTTTTCATCATGCTCAGGATTTACCCTTACGTCATAAAATCATAGACTGGAAGGGACCTCCATAGGTCACCTCGTCCATTCCTCTGTTTGACCTGGTCTGTGAGAAATACCAGAAGGGAAGGTCTAAATTGGAAAGGGATCTGGCCTGTTCCCGACCCACTAGGTGGGACACAGAGACTGTGGGGATTGTTCTCCGTTTCCCCCATGCTGGCCAGTGCTGAGGTTAGCTGAGTGGACGGCAGGTTTGAGCCACTAGCAAAAGTGGCCAGACTGAGAGCTGCTGTGAATCTCCGAGGCAAGCAAGTCCGCCTATAAGCGCAGGACCCACCAAGGCAGAGGAGGAACTTTGTCACAGTAGTGTAAAGCTCTTTGAGATCTACTGACGGAAGGCGCTATGTAAGAGCTTGGTAGTATTATTTATCAAGTCAAATTATGATGGTTTCTATTACATTTTTTGTAACTTGCCACAGGACCTATCAGGGAGTTGGTTATGTCAACAGAGCACAAGGCCAAGCATTTATGATTCTATTTCACAAGAGAACTTTAGGTAATCTTTCAAAAAACTAACTTTAAAATTCCTCTAATTTTTCTTTTACAAAACTTCCCAGAAAAATCTATTTTGGGATGAGAATGCAGCATACAAAACTTTTGGTACTGGCATCCAACAGAGACAGGATAATGGATTTGGATGGATTATTGATCTGAACTATATGGCACTATTATACTCACCTGTACAAGTGAAACCTTAGAACAGCATTTTTACCTTGTTAATTTGGTGAAACAGTAGTGCTTGTTAGGAGATTAAGGATTAATTGAAGCCCTGGAGTAAGCAGTCTCAACTCTTTCTCTTCTGTTATGAAACAGGGTGGTGATAGACTCAATATTTCTATAGAAATTTGATATCTTTGGATGATAGGCACTATATACATTCAGAGTATTATTATTCGCTTAACTACCGGTTTAACATGAACTAGGCAGAGCAACACTTCCAGATGCTACTATAATTTTAGTGTAGCTTTTAAAACTAATAGTGACAAGTAGTTAACATTTTTCACAAGGATGTGAGACACTGGAGTAGGAAAAGTAATACATTATAGAGAGTTGGAAAAGTTAGTTGGCTTTTATTCAGTAGCTACAATAAATGCATTCTTTCTTCCTTCTAAATTAAGATTAATATTAATGATCCAAGGATTTCTGTCTTTTTAAACAAAGAAAAGTCAAGTCCTTAGCAGTGTCTTCAACTGTTTTTTCATTTACTGCTGAAGCTGCTTCTGTTCACACTGTTTGTAATGGGGAGAACACAAAAAGGAGAAATTATAGACTATGCTTATGTTGCAATAATCTATTAATAAATGTAATTTAGTACAAGATGTTTTTATTAAAACATCAGTCCAAATTGCTGTTGCAATTCCTTTTTTGTGTGTGTTGGTGATGAACCTCCTGCTAGAGAAGATCTTTAGATAATGCTTTTATGGATTGTATGATTTTTCTTCAGAGGAAGACTGCAGTGATTACTTGTTAGACAACTCAATATTTACTAAATATATACTGGAATGAATTTTTCTAAACAGTTTTTAACAGTACCTCTGAAAACTATTGAATTGTTGCTTATCGTAGTTACCTAAATCTCTCACCATGAGCTTCAGTGTGGACATGCACAGAATAGATCAGAGAATTCAGCTCCCATTTGTATGCGTTCAAAATAGATCTTTTCAAGAAATAGATCTTGTCAAACAAACCTGATTTCAATTTTTTTGATGGAATTAGAGTTTTGGTTGATAAAGGTACCTGTACAGATTATTAAAAAGTAGCATTAAATAATATTATTAAAGTGTTTGTTAAATTGCTTAAGAACTGGCTAGTTGACAGGTCTCAAAAATAGTTGTCAATAGGGAGTCATTATTGAATAGAGGTGTTTAGGAGGTTTTGTAGGGCTCAATACTATGCCCAGTGCTATTGAACATTTTCATTAGTGATCTGGCGATAAATATAAAATCACTGCTAATAACATTTGTGAATGATACAATGGTAAATAATTATGAGGATAGGGCTATAGTTATCTCGATCACTTGGTAAACTGGGTCCATTCAAATAAAATGTTTTAATACAGCCAAATGCAGAGTTGTGCATCTAGAATTAAGGAATAGGTCATACCTATAGAATGGAAGAATATATTCTGGAAGCAGTGATTCTGAAAAGGATTTAGGGGTCATAGTGGACAAGCAAATTAACATGAGCTCGTAGTGTGAAGCTGTAGCAAAAAAAGCGAACACGATCTGTGACTGTATAAACAGGAGTAGTGAGTAGCTGTAGTGAGGGATTTATTCTAGCATGGACAACATTGCAATTGAAAAATCTTGACTCTGTCATAGAAGTGGTGTCCAAAAGTTTTTGTTCTGTCCCAATGAGGACTGCCATAAAGTTCCTGGAAAGCACTTAGGAAAAAACTCTTTCAGTTCTCAGGAGATATATTTCTCTTGCTTCCTTTTTGACATGGACATCAAGGGTATGTCCACATGGGGATAAAAGCCATGCAGCATGGCCTCCACCCTTGCAGGATCCCAGAGCTTGTGCTGCAACCTGAGCCTGAATGTCTACATAGCAGTTTTTTAGCCCCAGAGCTCTAGTCAACTGACCTGGGCCAACAAGTGTGTTTTGTTTTGTTTTTTTTTTATCCCCAAGAGATATTTGTCTGAAAACTGATGCCTTCTGTCCTATAGTGCCGTCTGGTGGACTCTTGCTTCATCCTGCTTATTTCCCATACTACTTGTGTTGGTATACAGGTATCAAAGATATTCTGTAGAATGTCCTGTAGTTTTTCTTCTTTAATGCAGTTGTGATTTCTAGTCCCATCTCCAGAATTAAGTCCCTTCCCATTGTCTTCAGTACTGTAGCCTAGATGTGCATTAGCCAGATTTTTTGTCACCATCCGCCATAAGATCTAGTTTAAAGCTCTCCTTATTGGGTTAGCCAGACGATGTCCAAAGATGGTTTTCCCAATATTTGGTAGATGAAGCCCAGCCCATCCCATTCCAGCAGTCCTCTTTCCTGGAGCATCAGCCAAAGCCCTCTCACTGACACCACTTGCATAGCTGGGATTTACTTCCAGGATTCAACAGTCCCTGCCTCAGCCTTTTCCTTCAACAGGGAGGATGGATGATTTGTTGGCCATTTTGTTTCCAGGCCCTTAGTCCTGAGCAAATTTTAGGCAAATGAAGGAAGCCTGGGCCAATCTGTGCTTCATTTCAGAACTTTTGGTGGTGGCTGTCTAGACAGTGGTCTGTGTCTGTAGTCCAAATTTGACTGTTGTCCATTTACATGCGATTTGCAGTCCTTCCCTGTGAACCAATAGCTTCAGTTTCTTGTTCTTGCTGTCGATTAAAGTGGACTCCCTGTTTGTCATCACATTGAGTTGGTACAAGGGAGTTGTAGCAGCTGTGTTGCATAGGTACCCCTTCCTGATCCTTCAGAATAAGGTATTGTCTCACACAGTTCATAGTTTCTTCCCTACGCAATGAACTCTTCTTTGCAAAGGGGGAGAGTTTGACTGATCCCTATAAGTTGTCCATACTCTTCCTCCCCTAAAAGTTTGTGGCTTTGAAATGTAATTGAGACGACAAAATTCTACATATCATGAACCCAGATGTTTTTGATGATCAATTCCCTCTTTGTGTCAAGAGATGTAAACAAAGGGCCTCCTGTTTCATCATAGACAAATGATTACATATATGTCTTAAGGAAGCCTATAGTTCAGAAGTGTGCCCTGTCCTCTGGTGGTAAAGGTTAATTCCATTTTAAAAATTATTCTTTTTTGTGGGGCAGAAAAAGAATCTGCCTCAGTAGGCGAGATATGCCAGCAGAATTCTGGTGGGAAATCTGAATATTTTAAGGCATTACAAAATTGTTGTCAACACTTGAGCAATGACAGCTTTTAGACATAGAGTTGTTTCACTAATATTCAGCTGGGGAAGGCAGAGTGAGCTCTACTGATCTGATCATGGGCTAATTTGGGGCAGCAGCCCAATTTTCAAGGCAACCCCAAGATATTCCTTTTTGAGCAGGTGCTGGTGGTACAAATACTAACTGTAGGCATTTGTGCTTGAAATGGTTCATTAGCCTCCACCAAAGAAGGTATATCTATACCAACAGTCTGTCTTCTGTGGAGACATGGATGTGAGAAACATGAGAAAATGTGATAGAGTTCCTGTTACTGACTGTCTGGGAGACAAGATGGGTGAGGTAATATCTTTTGTTGAGCCAACTTCTGTTGGTGAGAGGGACATGCTTTAAAGCTTAAACAGAGCTCTTCTAATGACCATCTGTGTCAGATTTTTATTATGTTGGGCACATTTAGGAGTTTGGGAAACAGAAATCTCTATTGCTTTTTCTTTTAGCATCTATTTTAGTTTTTACTTTAAATAATCCAGTCTTGTACTGTGCTTGCAGTTGTTGCATCTTTACTGTATTGCAATTGACAGCAGCCAGAGACACACAGAACTTTCATTTCAGAGATTATAGCATTAAGGATTTCTGTACTAAGAAATTTCCTCCCTTCTCACACACCTCTACCGCGATATAACACTGTCCTCGGGAGCCAAAAAATCTTACCGCGTTATAGGTGAAACTGCATTATATTGAACTTGCTTTGATACCCCAGAGCACTGCTTTACCACGTTATATCAGAATTCGTGTTATGTCGGGTCGCGTTATATCGAGGTAGAGGTGTACCACATGTGGTGCAAATTATTTTTTGTTTAAGAGATGTCTAACTTATGTGTGCATATTGTGTATTATTCATAACACTAACATTGGGTGAAGTGATCCTGCTTAATTTTGAACATATGGGGTTTTGAAAATTTGATGATAATTCTAATGCTATGTTTGTGTTCCTGTAAGGAGAGACCAAAGTAAGGAGCAGAGAGTGGGCAAATAAAATATACTAAATAAGATTGTAATGATCAAATAAATATATTATCCAATCTTGCTAGTCCCAAAAATCATGAGTCAGTCTCCCCCTCCCCCCAAATAATGAGATTGGCTTAAAGTAATAAGAACAGGAGTACTTGTGGCACCTTAGAGACTAACAAATTTATTAGAGCATAAGCTTTTATGGGCTACAGCCCACTTCTTCGGCTGCATATAGAATGGAACATATATTGAGAAGATACATATACACACATACAGAGAGCATGAACAGGTGGGAGTTGTCTTACCAGCTCTGAGGGGCCAATTAAGTAAGAGAAAAAAAACTTTTGAAGTGATAATCAAGATAGCCCAGTACAGACAGGTTGATAAGAAGTGTGAGAATACTTACAAGGGGAGATAGATTCAATGTTTGTAATGGCTCAGCCATTCCCAGTCCTTATTCAATCCTAAGAATACATCTTAAGCTGGCAGCAGACGGTGCAGCATGACTGGTGAGTTCAATCTGCCCACTTCTTCGGATGCATATGTATGACAGTTGTTTGTGTTTCTCCCTGATGCACAGCCACCTTAGTTGATTTTAATTCCTTGTACCTGTAAGCCATGTCGTCACTCGCCCCTCCCTCTCTCCCTCCCTCCGTCAGACAATAGTTTTGCGCCTTTTTTCAGCCCAGACGCCATAGCACTGGGATCATGGAGCCCGCTCAGATCACCGCGGCAATTATGAGCACCATGAACACGATGTGCATTGTCCTGGGGTATATGCAGAGCCAGAACATGCCAAAGCAAAAGCAGGCGAGAAGGCGTTTGCAGAGTGGCAACGACATAGACCACTCACAAATTACAGGCCCCAGCAATGTCCAAATCATGGTGTTACTGGGGGAGGTTCATGGCATGGAACGCTGATTCTGGGCCCCAGAAACAAGCAGAATGGTGGGACCGCATCGTGTTGCAGGTGTGGGACGATTCCCAGTGACTGCGAAACTTTCGCATGTGTAAGGGCACTTTCATGGAACTTTGTGACTTGCTTTCCCCTGCCCTGAAGCGCCAGAATACCAGGATGAGAGCAGCCCTCACAGTTGAGAAGCGAGTGGCGATAGCCCTGTGGACGCTTGCAACTCCAGACAGCTACCAATCAGTCGGGAATCACTTTAGAGTGGGCAAATCTACTGTGGGGGCTGCTGTGATCCAAGTAGCCAATGCAATCAAAGACCTGCTGATATCAAGGGTAGTGACTCTTGGAAACGTGCAGGTCATAGTGGATGGCTTTGCTGCAATGGGATTCCCAAACTGTGGTGGGGCGATAGACGGAACTCATATCCCTATCTTGTCACCGGAGCACCAAGCCACCGAGTACATAAACCACAAGGGGTACTTTTCAGTGGTGCTGCAAGCCCTGATGGATCACAAGGGACGTTTCACTAACATCAACATGGGATGGCCGGGAAAGGTACATGATGCTCGCGTCTTCAGGCACTCTGGTCTGTTTCAAAAGCTGGAGGAAGGGACTTTCTTCCCGGACCAGAAAATAACCGTTGGGGATGTTGAAATGCCAGTAGTTATCCTTGGGGACCCAGCCTACCCCTTAATGCCATGGCTCATGAAGCCGTACACAGGCAGCCTGGACAGGAGTCAAGACCTGTTCAACTATAGGCTGAGCAAGTGCCGAATAATGGTGGAATGTGCATTTGGACGTTTAAAAGCACGCTGGCGCAGTTTACTGACTCGGATAGACCTCAGCGAAGCCAATATTCCAATTGTTATTGCTGCTTGCTGTGTGCTCCACAATATCTATGAGAGTAAGGGGGAGACCTTTATGGCGGGGTGGGAGGTTGAGGCAAATCGCCTGGCCGCTGATTACGTGCAGCCAGACGCCAGGGCGGTTAAAAGAGTACAGCAGGGCGCGGTGCACATCAGAGAAGCTTTGAAAATGAGTTTTGTGACTGGCCAGGCTACGGTGTGAAACTTCTGTTTGTTTCTCTTTGATGAACTCTCCCCCCGCCCTGCTCTCCCCCTGGTTCATTCTACTTCCCTGTAAGCTAACCACCCTCCCCTCCCCCCTTCGGGCACTGCTTGCAGAGGCAATAATGTCATTGTTACTTCACATTCATGCATTCTTTATTAATTCATCACACTACTAGGGGGATAACTGCCAAGATAGCCCGGGAGGGGTGGGGGAGGAGGGAAAGACAAGGACACACTGCAGTTTAAAATTTTAAAACTTATTGAAGGCCAGCCTTCCGATGCTTGGGCAATCATCTGGGGTGGAGTGGCTGGGTGGCCGGAGGCCCCCCCACTGTGTTCTTGGGCGTCTGGGTGAGGAGGCTGTGGAACTTGGGGAGGAGGGCTGTTGGTTACACAGGGGCTGTAGCGGCGGTCTCTGCTCCTGCTGCCTTTCCTGCAGCTCAACCATACGCTGGAGCATTTCAGTTTGATGCTCCAGCAGCCGGAGCATCGACTCTTGCCTTCTGTCAACAAGTTGACGCCACCTATCCTCTTCAGCCCACCACCTCTCCTCTCGTTCATATTGTGCTTTTTTGCACTCTGACATTGACTGCCTCCACACATTCTGCTGCGCTCTGTCAGCGTGGGAGAACATCTGGAGCTCCGAGAACAGATCATCCCGAGTCTGCTGTTTTCTCCTTCTAATCTTCACTAGCCTCTGCGAAGGAGAAACATTTGCAGCTGGTAGAGAAGGGAGAGGTGGTTAAAAAAGACACATTTTAGAGAACAATGGGTACACTCTTTCACGTTAAATTTTGCTGTTCAGATTACACAGCACATGTGCTTTCGTTACAAGGTCACATTTTTCCTCTTATATTGAGGGCCTACCGGTTTGTGTGAGAGATCACTCACGCGGTGCCAGGCAACAGAATTCGGCTTGCAGACAGCCATGGTAAGCCACAGTCTTTTGGCTTTTTTAACCTTCATAACATGTGGGAATGGTTTCAAACAGCAGCGCCCTCATTTCCCATACCAAGCACCCGTTGGATTGGCCATTTAAAATGGGTTTGCAATGTAAAAGGAGGGGCTGCGGTTTCCGGGTTAACATGCAGCACAAACCCAACTACCCCCCCCACACACACACACCCAATTCTCTGGGATGATCACTTCACCCCTACCCCCCCACTGCGTGGCTAACAGCGGGGAACATTTCTGTTCAGCCGAGCAGGAACGGGCACCTCTGAATGTCCCCTTAATAAAATCACTCCATTTCAACCAGGTGACCGTGAATGATATCACTTTCCTGAGGATAACAAAGAGAGATAAGGAATGGATGTTGTCTGCATGCCAGCAAACACCGGGACCATACGCTGCCATGCTTTGTTATGCAAAGATTCCAGACTACTACAAAGTTCTGTTGACATTTCTTTTGATTACTGTACATACATATATACTAATATACACTGGTTACTAGTAAAATATAAAGTTGAGAATGTGACTCTGAAAATGTGTACTTCTCATTCAATTTTGAGATGACTATTACAATACACAACTTAGGTTTCCATTTTGCATTTGCATTACTTTATAAATGATCATATGTTGAAATTCCCATTCTGTTCATGCATCCCATTATCAGTAATCTGTAGAAAACATCAAGCCATTATTTCATGCTCCCTATTAAAATAGACATGAAAAGGGATTCCTCAGGCATATTATTAAAGTTATTCTACAGGAGTTAACCAGTTGATTGCCTTTTTTCGTTATAATTGCTAGGGAAGAAATCCCATCTTTTGCGTCTCTCATTTAATGTAATAAGCACCAGTCTAACCTTAAATATGGGGGACACATTTTAAACCTTTTTTTTGTGCCTTTTCATGTTCTCCTTTCTTGTGGATTTCATTGAGTTCTAATGTACTAATTTAGCTAAATAGAGAATATCGTCCAAAGCCCACTGAAGTAAATGGCAGGCCTTTCTATTGCTTTAGTCAGTATTGGATCAGGATCAAAATCATGACTGCATCTTTTCTTTAAACTCTTTCTGCAATAGAGAGAGAGAGAGGCTATGCTTCTTTCCCTGATTTTTTCCTTTCCATTTGATAATGTATTAGGGGTATTTTAGTTCTAGGCAATCTGGAATATTACTTAGAACTTGAAAACAAAACAAAATAAAAAATTCTGATCCTTTTCTTTTTCTAGATGGAATAAGTATTAGTGGACTTCCACTTTCCAGTCCTTTTCGACAGATTGTCAAACCACGAGTAGACAGCAAACCTATCAATCCAACTGAAAGCGGCAAAGTTGGGGACTTCAGTCATGTTAAGGTAAGGTAACGGTACTGAAGAAGGTGAATGGCTCAGCCTTCAGTGCACTGCATTCTATTTTGTGTTGTAGTAAAGATATGGAAGAGGAGTTTTGACAGGCAAATATTTTCTTTACATAGCTGTTGTTCAGATGTATTATTTGAACTATAGTCTTAGATTTTGCATTCTATATTTTAAAAATTCTACAATGAAACTGAAGTTGAGGCTATCTGCACAGAACTTCTTTAAGGGACACTATCAAGTAGGGAAAACACATGAAGTTGTTTATTCCCCCTTTCCCCCCATTAGCCTTTTTTAATTGAGACCTGTAATACAGAGTGGATGTAAAGAGCTTGTATTAGTTGGTTCATTTTGATAAAATGTACTTGTCAGGAGAGTGCAATTGCTTCAGAAACAAGTTCTTGTTTTACAGATAGATATGAAGGTGTGAAGCCTGCTATTGATATGTAAATAATAATAAGATGGAATAATCAGGAGACAGCTTAGTGAACGTCAGTTTTAAAAATAGGAAACAGTAGTGGTATGAGTCAGTGTTTAAGTGGGTAGAAGATACAGTAAGCACAAATAGTGTAAGGGGTTCTGCCCTGGAGTAAGCAACTGTAATGGGTAAAGATAGTCTATATGCTGTGGAAGCCTTAAACTACTGGACTGGTGCCTTCAGGCAGTGAAATAATAGTTGAACAGTATTCTTACTCATCAGGTTTTGCAGAAGATATTGCTTCCAATTTAAAAAAAAAAATGTAATTGAGATGTCAAAAGTAGGACAATTTCTATATTGTATCCTTTATTCTTTATATTAGTTCTTCTGCATTTCAAAGTAAATTCAGGATGTCACTCTGGACCATCACTCCCACAAGTTTTCTGTTTTTCTGGCTCTGTGGGTGTCGTCATATGTATTTTCCATGGTGTAAAATTACATGGATAAAATTAAATTAAAATGTGAAACCTGATAGATTTCTTACCGTCATGAGTTTCACTTAGGTACTGGTTTTAGCTTTGTAGATTTACTCAGTTTGAATGAAATAGCGTTATTTTTTAAGTTTAAATTTGCATTTGAAAAGTTAAAAATCACATTAAAGTTAATTGTTAAATGGTCTTTCTTCAGTCTTTTGGTGAAGATTGAATGTAGTGGTAGTTCAGTATCTGGTGCATCTTCTATCTGGGATCTACATCCTGCACTAGACCATAACATCAGAAACTAGCACAGTTAATTATTTTATATACTTGAAAATATTTTGCTGAGCAGGTCTAATAATTTTTTATTACAAATCTCAGACTCTACATTTCTCTCTCAAAACCTTACTTTGTATCTGAATTTACTCTCTTCCTATGGCAGAGTTATTTACAATTCTGTTCAATCAATAATCAGATGAAGATGTTTGAAAAGATGATCCTTTTGGACTATTAATTATCACTAATGCACTTTGATTTATTTCTACATGTTAATAGAGAAATAGTAATTACTGGAGTTAAGTAGTGTTAGTGACAATCTGAGGGATTATAAAATATTCTTGCAGTCTTTCAATTTACTTTATGAGATTGCAAGTCTAATTTTGAGCAGTAAGTGATTTTTCCAAATGCTCATCCCTGCAAATTACCAGCATGATTGTGCAAACATTCTGGAGTTAAACCAGTCAGATGTTCAGCAATCATGTGTAATTAACATAGAGCTGTATGGGAACCCAGAAAGTCCATCCCATGAGAAGCAAAATTTCCCACAGACAGGAAATGTTTGAAAAATTGCATTTTGGAAGTCTTGAAGCGGAAATTTCTTAACATTTCTGCTAGCTTCCCAGCTGCTTACTTTCCCTCTGAGCCAGGTAGTCCAGGGAATTGGGCAGTAGGGAAGTCCTGGCTCCTCAGAAGCCCATCAGGTGAGCAGCTGAGGACCTGTGTATTGCTGGGGGCTGTGGCACATTGGACTACGGGCTCCCCAGCAGCCTGGGAAGACGAGTATGTGGGCAGGCAACATAGCAGAAAACCAGGCAGGTTTCCTTAAAAAGATTTGTTGAAAATGACATGTTCCCATGGAATATTTCAGTGGCAACAAATTGGCATAATATATTGAGATTTCGGACTTAACATGCATTTTAGAGATTTTTGTACAGTAGATTTAGTCCTCAACACACTCTAATTTTTAGCATGTACAGTTGTTGGAAAAAAGATATTAAGATTAAAACAGGAAAAGGTTGTCAGTATTAAAAGTATCTAACAGGACAAAGCTCTTTGCAGTGAACCCGCAAGAGTTAATTAAAAAAGTTCAAGCCAGTCAGACTTCTTATTTACAGGGGGCATTTCTGGATAAACAAATAAACTTTACAGTCTGTGTTAAGATCTGTTAACATAGGCCATTGTCGACTATGGATGAGAGAAATCCATAGCCCAGGTACTCTTCCTTCTCCTAGGTAAAGGAAATGGATAGTCTTTATAGTACCCAGGACCCAAAATATCTAGATCTCTGTAAATTAAAATCAACCCTCTGATTAGCTCCCTAAAAACAAAAACAAACAGCCTTTGCAGTCTGCAGAATGTAGGTGTATTGTCAGTGGCAAGGACCATAGAGGGCAGATAGTCATCTGGGTTTTGCCAACTGGCCGCAACTTGATTAATTCTATAACAATGATAATTTCTCAAGGTAATGTATTCCGGTATCAGTGTTTTTTTAAAAAAAAAAAAAAAAAAAAAAAAGTGGGTGAGGAAGGGAAGGCTCTTATTAGCTGCCTTCCCTTTTTTGGATGCTCAAACCATAGTGTCACAGCCCCAGAGCTTAGCCTACTTAAAACTAAGGCCCTGTCAGAGCCTGATTTATTCCCAAGACTTTTAACATAGTCCATCTGCCTTGCTTGCTATTATCAACTGTCATGTGCTCCAGCTAGCCAACCCGTGGAAAAATTCATGGCTGGCAGGACTAAGGGACAATAAGGAGTGTAAGTATATTGGGAACAAAAGAAATCCTAGCAATGGTATAGGTCCATTACTAGTCGGAGAGGGTAAAATTGTTGTTGTTGATGCAAACAAGGCAGAAGTGTTTATTAAATGTTTCTGTTCTGTATTTGGAAAGAAGCAAGATGATGTGCATGTGTCACATGTGGGTGATGAAGTACTTTCCAGTCCATTAGTAACCGAGGAGGATTTTTAACATCATTTACTAAGGATGAATATTTTTGAAATCAGCAGGCCCTGATAACTTGCACCTGAGAGTCCCATGGATTGAGGAGATCTCTGGCCGCCTTATT
Source organism: Trachemys scripta elegans (assembly GCF_013100865.1). NCBI lineage: Eukaryota > Metazoa > Chordata > Testudines > Emydidae > Trachemys > Trachemys scripta. The sequence goes on along the minus strand of NC_048299.1, from coordinate 272,910,364 downwards.
TTAATTTTTAATAATGTTTGGAATACTTGGGAAAGTCAAAAAGACTGGAAGTATATTAATATTCTACAGATATTTTAAAAGAGTAAGTAGGATCACCCAGGTAAGTATAGGTTGGTTACACAGACATCAATTGCAGACAAAATAATGTAAAAGCTGATCTAGGATTCAACTAATAAATAATAAAATGATAGGAATATAATTAATGCTCATCAGTATGGTTTTATGGAAAATAGGTTTTGTAAAATAATCCTGACTTCATTCTGTGAGAATACAAAATTACAAGATAACTGTGTAGATGCAATATACAGTATTTAACTTTTGTAAGGCATTTGAGTTATTTACTGTATGATATTGTAATAAAAAATTAGCACCGTGCAATATCAATAGATCACACATTAAGTGGATTAAGAACTATCTGACAGCTCTCAAACTATTTAACAATGGGAAATAATTGAATTGGGGGGGGGGGGGGAAGGGGGAGGACTGGTGGGATTCCTCAAGGATTGTGCTCAGCCTGATGCTATTCAATGTTTTTCACCAGTGATCTGAAAGTAAATATAAAATCACTTTGATAAAATATGCAGATTAGACAAAGATTGGTGGAGTGGCAAATAATGATGAGAAAAGGTCAGTCAGACCAGAGCAGTGTGGATCACTTGGTAACCTGGTTGTAATGCCTGATGGCGGAGGCGAGTTAGGCAGCAGTCCAGAGCATTAATGAAGTGTGTGCAAGTGGTCGGGGAGTAGGCAGGTCGATCTGTATTAGAGCTTGTCCGGGACAGCGTTCAGCATTCTTGCAGGGGTCAGTGGCCAGAACATTTAATCCAATGGGCTGGATCAGTGGGTTGGGAAAGTGACGTCAGGCAAGGCAGCAAGATGTAGGATCAGATGAGGTAACAGGGCAGCTAGGTAAGATCAGGTGGAACAGCAAGTTTGGATTGTCTAGGCAGCAACCAGGAGACAATGGTGTATTGCTCAGACAGCTTCCTCTTCCTGTTGGGGTCTTCATATAGTCCAGATGCCCACTGAGAGTGCTGCCTGTCCATCCAATCAGAGGCCTGGAAGTGGCTACTGTAGGCGTTGAGCACTAAGGCTGTTTGTCGGGGCAGTTGTTCAGTGTATTGCCATGACATAGCTGCTGAGGATGCCTCCTTAGATACCCGTCGGGCCTAGGTTCAATACAGGTTCAATTACAACACAGAATACAATGTGCACAGTGCTCACTTTATATTATTTTTTATTACAAATATTTCCCCTGTAAAAAAAAAAAAAAAAGAGAGAATATTTCTCAATTCATCTCATACAAGTACTGTAGTGCAATCTCTTTATTGTGAAAGTTCAACTTACAAATGTAGATTTTTTTTTTCATAACTTCACTCAAAAACAAAAAAGTAAAACTCTAGAGCCTACAAGTCCACTCACTCCTACTTCTTGTTCAGACGATCTCTAAGACAAACACGTTTGTTTTCATTTATGGGAGATAATGCTGCCCGCTTCTTATTTACAATGTCATCTGAAAGTGAGAACAGGCAGGCTCTGCTTGATAATGATCAAAGTAGTGTCGACCAATGCACCTTCATTTTCATCATCTGAGTCAGATGCCACCAACAGAAGGTTGATTTTCTTTTTTGATGGTTCGGGTTCTGTAGTTTCCGCATGGGAGTTTTGCCTTTTTAAGACTTCCGACAGCATGTTCCACACCTTGTTCCCCATAGATTTTGAAAGGTACTTCAGATTCATAAACCTTGGGTCGAGTGCTGTAGCTATTGTTAGAAATCTCATATTGGTACCTTCTTTGCGTTTTGTCAGATTTGCAGTGAAAATGTTCTTAAATTGAACAACATACGCTGGGTTGTCATCCCAGACTGCAATAACACGAAATATATGGCAGAATGCAGGTAAAACCATAGAGCAGGAGACATACAATTCTCCCCCCAGAAGTTCAGTTACAAATTTAATTAATGCATTATTTTTTTAATGAGCATCATCAGCATGGAAGCATGTCCTCTGGAATGGTGGTTGAAGCATGAATGGGGCATACAAATGTTTAGCATATCTGGCACATAAATACCTTGTAACTCCAGGTACAACAGTGCCATGCGAATGCCTGTTCTCACTTTCAGGTGACATTGTAAGTAAGAAGCGGGCAGCATTATCTTTCATAAATGTAAACAATCTTGTTTGTCTTAGCGGTTGTCTGAAGAAGTAGGACTGAGTGGACTTGTAGGCTCTAAAATTTTACCTTGTTTTGTTTTTGTAAAGATCGACATTTGTAAGTTGCACTTTCACGATACAAATTACATTACAGTATTTGTATGAGGTAAAAGAAACAGTATTTATCAATTAATCTTTTTTACAATGCAAATATTTGTAATAAAAATATTAAGTGAGCACTGTATACTTTATATTCTGTTGTAATTGAAATCGATATATCTTAAAATGTAGTAAAACATCCAAATATTTATAATAAATTTAAATAAGTAGTCTGTTATTTAACAGAGTGATTAAAACTGAAAAATTGTGACTTTTTAAAATCGAGTTAATTTGTTTTGTGTTAAGCGCTTTAGTTAAGTACAGTTAATTGACAGCCCTAATTAAAATGATTGTGCATACTTAGAGGCTGGTACAAGATAAAGCAATCCCCAAATGCTGACATGCTTACTTTTTCTTCTATCTTTGCTGTTATCAGTCTCTACAAGACTAAGTAAGTGGAGATTACCACAAAGCTTCATCATACTCACTCATGCTTCCACCATTCCGTCATCCCTAGTGTCCTAACTAGAACTTGTTCTGACTATCTTTTATAACCTTTTTCCTTACATCCAGGATCATATTTGATTTAGGTCTCAGTCCCCTGCCCATGTTTGTTATTCTGAGGGATGTAATTAAGTTCCATTTGCTAGTATAAGCTATTTATGTCCTACATTTCCCAATCGTTTTGATATGTAAATGTGGTTATGCAAACTCCCAGATCCATTATAAATCTTGTATTCAGGTTTGTGTGGTTTGTGTGATCCTGGCAGTTACAGACCGGTCGAAGTCTAAAGTCTGTACTGGGCAAATTAGTTGAAACAATAGTAAAGAATAAAATTGTCAGACACAACTTGTTGGGCAAAAGTCAACGTAGTTTCTGTAAAAGGAAATCATGTCTTATTAGTCTATTAGAGTTCTTTGAAGGGGTCAACAAACATGTGGACAAGGGGAACCCAGTGGACATAGTGTACTTAGATTTCCAGAAAGCCTTTGACAAGATTCCTCAACAAAGGTTCTTGCGTAAATTAAGTTGTCATTGGATGAGAGGGAAGATCCTTTCATGGACTGAGAACTGGTTAAAAGACAGGGAACAAAGGGTAGGAATAAATGGAAAATTTTCAGAATGGAGAGGGGTAACTAGTGGTGTTCCCCAAGGGTCAGTCCTAGGACCAGTCCTATTAAACTTATTCATAAATGATCTGGAGAAAGGGGTAAACAGTGAGGTGGCAAAGTTTGCAGATGATACTAAATTGCTCAAGATAGTTGAGACCAAAGCAGACGGTGAAGAACTTCAAAAAGATCTCACAAAACTAAGTGAGTGGGCAACAAAATGGCAAATGAAATGTAATGTGGATAAATGTAAAGTAATGCACATTGGGGAAAAAATAACCCAACTAGACATACAATATGATGGGGGCTAATTTAGCCACAGCTAGTCAGGAAAGAGATGTTGGAGTCATCGTGGATAGTTCTTTGAAGACATCTACACAATGTGCAGCGGCAGTCAAAAAAGCAAACAGGATGGCGATTGGGGGAGGTCCCGGATGACTGGAAAAAGGCTATTGTAGTGCTCATCTTTAAAAAAGGGGAGGAGGAGGATCCGGGGAACTACAGGCCAGTCAGCCTCACCTCAGTCCCTGGAAAAATCATGGAGCAGGTCCTCAAGGAATCAATTATGAAACACTTAGAGGAGAGGAAAGTGATCAGGAACAGTCAGCATGGATTCACCAAGGGGAAGTCGTGCCTGACTAACCTAATTGCCTTCTATGATGAGATAACTGGCTCTGTGGATGAGGGGAAAGCAGTGGATGTGTTATTCCTTGACTTTAGCAAAGCTTTTGATACGGTCTCCCACAGTATTCTTGCCGCCAAGTTAAAGAAGTATGGGCTGGATGAATGGACTGTAAGGTGGATAGAAAGCTGGCTAGATCATCGGGCTCAACGGGTAGTGATCAATTGCTCCATGTCTAGTTGGCAGCCGGTTTCAAGCGGAGTGCCCCAAGAGTGGGTCCTGGGACCGGTTTTGTTTAATATCTTTATTAATGATCTGGAGGATGGTGTGGACTGCACTCTCAGCAAGTTTGCAGATGACACTAAACTGGGAGGCGTGTTAGATACACTGGAGGCTAGGGATTGGATACAGAGGGACCTAGACAAATTAGAGGATTGGGCCAAAAAAAACCTGATGAGGTTCAACAATGACAAGTGCAGAGTCCTGCAGTTAGGACGGAAGAATCCTTTGCACTGCTACAAACTAGGGACCGAATGGCTAGGTAGAAGTTCTGCAGAAAAGGACCTAGGGGTCACAGTGGATGAGAAGCTGGATGAGAGTCAACAGTGTGCCCTTGTTGCCAAGAAGGCTAACGGCATTTTGGGCTGTATAAGTAGGGGCATTGCCAGCAGATCGAGGAATGTGATTGTTCCCCTTTATTCGACATTGGTGAGGCTTCATTTGGAGTATTGTGTCCAGTTTTGGGCCCCACACCACAAGAAGGATGTGGAAAACTTGGAAAGAGTCCAGCGGATGGCAACAAAAATGATTAGGGGGCTGGAGCACATGACTTCTGAGGAGAGGCTGAGGGAACTGGGATTGTTTAGTCTCCAGAAGAGAAGAAGGAGGGGCGATTTGATAGCTGCTTTCAACTATCTGAAGGGGAGTTCCAAAGAGGATGGAGCTTGGCTGTTCTCAGTGGTGGCAGATGACAGAACAAGGAGCAATGGTCTCAAGTTGCAGTGGGGGAGGTCTAGGTTGGATATTAGGAAACTCTGTTTCACTAGGAGGGTGGTGAAGCACTGGAATGTGTTACCTAGGAAGGTGGTGGAATCTCCTTCCTTGAAGATTTTTAAGGCCCGGCTTGACAAAGCCCTGGCTGGGATATTTAGTTGGGAATTGGTCCTGCTTTGAGCAGGGGGTTGGACTAGATGACCTCCTGAAGTCCCTTCCAACCCTGATATTCTATGATTCTATGATGTTAGGAATCATTAAAAAAGGGATAGAGAATAAGACAGAGAATATCTTATTGCCCTTATATAAATCCATGGTACGCCCACATCTTGAATACTGCGTACAGATGTGGTCGCCTCATCTCAAAAAAGATATACTGGCATTAGAAAAAGTTCAGAAAAGGGCAACTAAATTGATTAGGGGTTTGGAATGGGTCCCATATGAGGAGAGATTAAAGAGGCTAGGACTTTTCAGCTTGGAAAAGAGGAGACTAAGGGGGGATATGATAGAGGGATATAAAATCATGAATGGTGTGGAAAAATTATTTACTTGTTCCCATAATATAAGAACTAGGGGCCACCAAATGAAATTAATGGGCAGCAGGTTTAAAACAAATGCAAGGAAGTTCTTCACACAGCGTACAGTCAACCTGTGGAACTCCTTGCCTGAGGAGTTTGTGAAGGCTAGGACTATAATAGGGTTTAAAAGAGAACTAGATAGATTCATGGAGGTTAAGTCCATTAATGGCTATTAGCCAGGATGGGTAAGGAATGGTGTCCCTAGCCTCTGTTTGTCAGAGGGTGGATGGATGGCAGGAGAGAGATCACTTGATCATTACCTGTTAGGTTCACTCCCTCTGGGGCACCTGGCATTGGCCACTGTCGGTAGACAGGATACTGGGCTGGATGGACCTTTGGTCTGATCCAGTATGGCTGTTACGTTCTTATGGTATACTTGTTTATCACAAGCTACATATTGCAAACAATTTCTAAATCTTATAGCCTTAGGTTACGTAGTTATGTTAACTCTATTGCTAATTAGACTATCAAAACTATTAATAGGCTCATTAGGCCTCAGTTTACTGCAAAGCTTGCCTTATTTGTTTTACACTCTTGCATTACAGCTCTAATAGCTTCTGTTTTAGATGACATTTTAATATGTCTTAGCACGTGATATGTAATTTAGTTTGCACCCTCAGATCAAGTCAGGGATTACAGGTTGTTAACAAGAACCCCTGTTCAGCAAGAAGATGAACAAGACACTCCACTCACTGAAAGATTCTCATGCCATCCTCTGCGTGCTGGGTTTTTATATATGTATCCCACCTTCCTGGAGAAAATTCTTGAGACTGCAGCAACAGAGATACTGGCCACCATCAGAGCTGTTTGACTACCAACAGTCCTATGAGCCTCCAAGCCTGCAATAAGGCAGGCGGTTGGCTCCATCAGCATCTTACTTCTGGAGTAATTTGCCTTTTTAAAAAGAGATTTTGATGAGTATTTCAAGAGCCGTCCATCAATTGTTTTAGCACCACAGTTTGGCAGTTGCCTAGCCTGTTTCTTTCCACAGTGGTAAACCTTAACTGTGACCAGATGGGTTCTGGATGTTATTTCCACTAGATGTACCACTGAGTTCCAGTCCACCCAATCTTCCAAACCCTCTTCGCCATCCCTCTTCAGGGATCCCTTTCACAAGAGGATTTTTGAACAGGAAGTGGATCCCTTGATCCAATTAGGAGCTACAGAGCCTGTACCTCTTGAATACAGAGGAAAGAGTTTTTACTCCATGTACTTATTAGTTATGAAGAAGACAAGGCAGAATTCCCTTGCAGACAGGCTCAGCAAACATTTCAATGAGGACTGTGAATGGGAGCTGCACTCTTTTTAGTGTCCAACAAATCGTCCATCAACCCACCCTGGGACCTCTTTGCTACCCCAAGCAAGAAATCCTTAACATATTGCTCTCACAATGGTCCTGTTCTGGACTCCGGAGTGGAATAGCCTTCTTATTCCAATGGTCAGAATTGTTAATGTTTTTCTTCCCTCCTATTCCCCTCATATCTGAAGTTCTCTGGAAAATGCAGGGCAACAGACCATCGTTTTGGGTTAACAATGGCCCTGTAATTGACCACCTGCAGGTACATTTATAATTTTTCCCCACACTATTCTCTCAATTGGGGCAAAACCAGCCATCCCAACACGATTCCCCTCTGGCTCACAGCCTGGCTTTTAGTTGGGCAACGTACTTAGAGCGAACTTGCTCACGAGAAGTGCAATCCATCTTGATTAATAGTGGTAACCTTCTACATGTAAGTATTACACTGCTGTGTGGAAGAGTTTTGCCAGAAAGATCACCTTTTTCTGGAAGAGCCAGAACTTCCCTGTATCTGTAACTACATCCTGTCCCTAAAGACACTCAAACTTTCAGTCTGCTTCCTACTATAGAAAGCTACTCAGTTTTCACTCATCTCCTGACAGTCCTACTCTTCAAAGACACTATTAAAACTTTCCCTCTGGTATCTTGACCTATGCCTCCCTGGGTTCTGATTTTAGTACTAGCAGCACTTACGTAGCTTCCCTTTGAGCCCTTGTCTTCATGCCCCTTCCTATACTTCTAAATGAAGGCGGCCCTTTTTTACAGAGATTACTTCAGCTAGGAGGGAAGGTGAGCTTGGTGCCATTGGGGGAGATACATGTATACCATCTTTCACTGAGATAAGGTGTCCTTCAGAGTACATCCTCTTTGTTTCTAAGGTCCAATCAGACTTCCCTCTGAATCAAACAATTCATCTGCCCTTGTTTTACCTGAAGACCCACAATGCTAGGAATGACCAGAGAGATTATCTTGATGTTCAAAGGGTCCTAACTTTTTACTTTGATCGGACCAAAGCTATTTAGTAAATCTCCTAAACTTGCCGGAAGAATGAAGGGTGAAACCATCTCAGAGATTCTCAAGGTGGATCTTTGGCTGCATCCTCTTCTGCTACTCGCTCTCAAACTCCTCCCCCATATGGTATTAAAGCTTACTCAATGAGAGCACAGTCTGCCTCATTTGCATCACTGTCAAACATCCTTTGGTTCAGTAGTACGGCAGATTGCATTCAGAGTTACTTCCTTGGACCATTCTCTGAAATAAGGACTGCTTGGAAATTACCAACAGTTAGTACCCATGGGGACCAGCACTCAGAGAAGAAAGGAAGATTACTTATCCTTATAGTAAATGGAGTTCTTCAAGATGTGAGGTCCCTATGGGTATTCACTACCAACCTTTCTCCTCCTTCTCTTTGGATCCTTGTGATTCATGGTAACGTAGGAACTGAAGGGATAGGTGGTCTTCATTGTTACTTTATGCCGTGGGTTTGCAGCACAAGGAGACATAGACTGAAGGACTCTCCTACTGAAGAATTTCCCATCCTGGGCATACGGAGCTTATGCACATCCACAGTGAACACCCAAATGGACTACACATCTCTAAAAGTTTTGGTTTCTATGCGGTAAGTAACCTAGCTTCCTTAGACATCTCAGAAAAAGGAATGCAGGTTGTACCTACAAAATGAGAGACGGTATTGTAGAAAGCAGTGGCTCTGAAAAGGATTTAAGGATTATAGTGGACAAGCATCTGAAAATGAGCTTCCTGTGTAAAGCGCTGGCAAAAAAGGCCAGTGTGATCCTTGGATATACAAATAGTAGAGTAAGAGTATGTAGATTTTTACTTCTGTGTACGGCATTGGTGAGACCAATACTGGACTATGATGTCCAGTTCTGGAGTCCTCATTTTAAAAAGGAAGTTAAAAATTGGAGAGGGGCTCTAAAATGATTCATAGGTTGGAGAAAATGCCTGATATTGAGAGAGATAGAGTTCAGTCAGTTTAGTTTATTTAGGGAAAAAAAGACAAATAGGGGACTTGGTTACAATGTATGAGTATTTCCATGCAAAACAAATACAGGGTGCTAAAGGGTTCTTTAATCTATTGGAGAAAGGCATAACAAGAACCAATAGGTGGAAGCTGAAGTCAGAGAAAATCTGATTAGAAATTATGCACACATTTTTAATAGTCAGGGCGATGAATCCTTGAGCAAACTACCAAGGGAAGTGGCGAATGCTCCATCTCTCATTGTCTTCAGATCAAGATTTGATGTCTTTAATATGCTTTATCTAAACACAAATCACACTTTAGTCAAATGCAAATTATTGAACTCAATATCAGAATAAGTAGATGGAATTTAATGGCCTGTGATGTATGGAAAGTCAGATTAGGTAATCTAATGGTCCCTTCTGGCCTTAAACTGTATGAATCTATTAAATCTAAGAGCCTATTGTAGGGACTGAATCTACCCAACGAGAAACCCTCCTATTAGAGGATATGCCATACTGGCTTGCTGTTGCTTCAGGATACCCAAGGAGGAGTGAACTTCCCTCCAGGTATTGCCCCATAGCCCATGCTGTGTGGGAAGGCCAGCGTGCTATTTGAACCAATTTGAGGTATATTTTAAGGTTAACCATGCAGTATTCAAGCTAATAATAATGGTTTGATAACAGCTAATGCAAGAAGGAATTGGAAATTTCTGTTGGCAAACAATTAGGAACAACCTGTCAAAATAATAAATATATTTTGAGTACTCCATGAAAATGTTGTATACATCTCTAATTATGGTTTAGAAATATTTGTGCCTGTCAGAAATGCTGATAATTCATAGAAATGTAGTTATTTATTAGCCCTGTATAATGTAGATAAACGAGCCTTCAAAATAAGGTGAGTTTCTGCAAATGAAAATTAATATACAGCAGTATTTCAAAAACTGCATACTTCCATTACCAGCTTTGAAATATACTAATTTGGACATTTCTGAATATGGGTGCTTAAAAACACAAACTGCTTCAAGCCTAAAAATTATAAATGAAAGAGAAAGTACTGGAACAGTAAATATTACCAATATTTTACATGCAATTCCCTGCAGTCTACAATAATATTTTTCTACAAATGTCTGTTCCAATATACCAGTCACTGACTTCTTGAAGTGACTGGGTTTTTAATAATATAATAAATTTAGTATTATAGAAAAATGCTTAATGACATCATTATAAAATTTGGTGAACCCTGAAGCTGAAAAGAAAATTATAATGAAATTACTATGTTCAAACTTACTATTTCTGTTACTCACTGTTCAGTAATTATAACAACTCAAAGTTTTAGTCGTCATAAACTATTGAAAATCTTTACCTGGGGTTTAATGCAATATCCACAGAGAGAAGCTGGAACAAGACATGGCAGTGTGCTTCAAAAGGCCAGTTTGTATGTTGAAACCTATTCTGTTTTAACTGGCTGAGGTGTGTATTGAATATCCTATTCCATGGTCCAGAGTATCTGGTGTGGTCCAGAGTATCTGGTGTAGTCTAGTTTCTTACACTGGTGTACTACTCATCGTAGTATATAGAAATTTGTTAGTATCCCTTTAAATAGGTTGTGAACCCTCTAATTCAGTGGCTTTTAATCTTTCCAGACTACTGTATCCCTTTCAGGAATCTTATTTGTCTTATGTACCCCCAAGTTTAATGTCACGTAAAAACTATTTACTTACAAAATCAGCCATAAATATACAAAAGTGTCACCGCACACTATTACTGGAAAAATGCTTACTTTCTCATTTTTACCATATAATTATAAAATCAAGTGGAATATATTGTTCTTACATTTCAGTGTATAGTATATAGGGCAGTATAGACAAGTCATTGTCTGAATGAAATGTTAGTTTGTATTGGCTTTGCTAGTGCTTTTTATGTAGCTTGTTGTAAAACTATGCGAATAACTACATGAGTTGATGTATCTGCTGGAAGACCTCTGTGTACCCCGGGGTACACATACTCCTGGTTGAGAACCACTGCTCTAGTGGCACTCGCTGTCTTCTATGTTTTAGAACCCACAAAAACCCTGTCAGAGTTGCAGGGTATAAATGGGCCTTGCATATATGTAGCTGGGTCTTGCATGTTATATCGATTTAGTAAACACAATTACTTGGGCCCCAGTGTGAATGTGGTTTTCTCATGTTATGTATATTGTGTAAAGAGCAAAAGACATAACACATGGGATTTGTAAGAGAATCCTTGTGTGACGCGTGACCAGAAAGGGTTAGGTGTCCTGCAGGCTGAATGACCCAAAGCCAACCTTTTAAAGTCATGTTAGAAAGGTATGTGAATGGTTATTAGGGCCATGCATGGTAGATAGGCTAGAATAGTGTTTCTCAAACTGAGGTTGCTGCTTGTGTGGGGAAAGCCCCTGGCGGTCCAGGCCGGTTTGTTTACCTGCCCCGTCTGAGTGGGGAGGGAACCCTGACAGACTGCTTAATGGATAAATTGCCCTGTGTTAATTTGTGTAATTAATTACTGGTGGTGCTTAGAAACAGAAGGTTACATCAAAAGCCTATTGTTTACCCAGGTCTGTATGGTCATGAGGATGCTAGAAAAGTGCATAGAAGATCTTTGGGTCCCAATCCTTTTTATCTCAGATCTGCGTGAGATTTCATGCAGAGGAAGCCTAAGCCACAAGGACTGAGATCCCAGTTCTGCTTGGACCGCCCTGAAATATAAACATTGGATTATAACCTTTGGATTATTTCTAAAATAATTCTTTGCAACTACAAAGCTCACCATCTCTGCTATGAATCTAAACCTCAAGATTGACTCATGTCTTTATGTATATTGATCTTTTAACCATACTCTATTTTCTTTTTTAATAAATTTTAGTTTAGTTAATAAGAATTGGCTGTAAGCATGTATTTGGGTAAAATCTGGAATATTCATTAACCTGGGAGGTAATGTGTCCAATTGTTTGGGATTGGTAGAAATTTTTCTTTTATATAAGATGAAATAAGATTTTCAGTAATCTTCATCATTCTTGATTTGGGTATTTGGGTGGATGCCTGAGGCTGAGTTACTTTAAGGGAACTGTGTTGGCTTCTGGGCAACCAGCGAGGTAATAAAGAAGCTGTTTTGTGCTAGCTTGGTAAATCTAAGTATTGGAATATCCACCAGCTTTGGGGATTGTCTGCCGCGTTCTTTGCCGTTCACCTTAATTGAATGACCTCAGCTGGGTCCCCTGGGTCCCTGGTCACATCTTGGCTAGAATGTTAAGAAAGTGTCATTGTTATCTCTCCATAAATGTTTCTAGATCTGATTAATTCTCAGTTTCTTTTAATAATCCATTTTTAAAAACTTTTCCTTCCTTTGGCAGAGCTCATGTGTTAAGGTACTACAGTAACGATATTCTTCTTGAGTCCTTGATATTGACTGTTTATGCCAGACATAAGTGAGAAAGGTGACTTCTTTATGTAGCAATAATTGAAGGTTAATGTGATGTATTGTTCCTTTAAATGGTTAGGTATTCTGTGCTCACTCTGGCACAGCCTCACTTTTGTGTTAGTTTCAGTTTTGCTGCCAGAACATTAAAGCTACCACTATAGCAGACAGCTGTGTTTCTATCAGCGCCCCCAGTCGCTATCCTCTCCTCTTCTGGGTCCAAATATAACATGCTGGTGATGCAGATCTTCTGTCTAGTGTCTAGTGCTCCCATTTCCTAAACAAGAAGGAAAATTAAGCAAATAGAAGGGAAAAAGTTCACCTATAGGCACAAGGTGACAGACTGCTGTTTTTGCTGCAAGGGGGACAGCATGAGTCAGCTAGCAAGAGTGGGAAGGTAGGCAAATATAGAACCAAGAAGAAGGGTTCTGTAGTTACTGCCAGAGGTATTCAAACGGAGCAGTGAGGGGAACGCACACAGCCATCTTGACTGACCGCGTGCAAGCAGGTAGAGAGAGAAACAGTTTTATCTTGCACTGAGCGTTCCCAAATAAAGCCGAAGGAGTGAGTCTGCAGCATAAGCATACGGTTGCCAGAGGGAGATTAAGCACAGATAGTGCACAGTAAATATAAATAAATTAAATACATTGCAGATGCAAGCTGCAAGACCAGGGAAATAAAAATTTCTTGTGTCAGAGAAGAGATGTCTGTGAGGGTTTGACGTTCAATAGGAGAGAAGTGAAATGGCAATTTTTGGAGCACTATTGGTGAGTTGGACAAAAATTATGAATTATATATGGTGTACCATGAATGTTTTGAGCAATTTGTAGCTTGCAACAATATTCCAGGCGGATGGACAGTTTCAACCTTACTGACAGTGATGCGTCAAAAGGCACATGGACTGCTGTGTGACCTATTGTCCCCACCTGTTCCTGAAACTGCCACGTATGCTGCAGTTACTGCAGCAACACAGGGATATTTTTCTCCTACCCCATCGATGATAGCAGAACAATATTGGTTCCATCAGGGACGTAGAGAGTTGGTAGAAGAGTTCATTCCTGCTCTAAGGAAGTTGTCCAATATTAATATTGGACAAATATTAAGTGATGCTCTGTAACCAGTGTGTCTCTGGATTATGCAATGACCAGATCCGGAAGACATTACTTACTGTATCAGCATTTACATTCAAGAAGGCTGTTGAAGTAGCTATTGCCATGGAAACTGCAGTGAAAGATTCTCTGGAATTTAGTGAGAGCTGAGAAATACACCTCCTGAATCAGTGAGACAGAGGACCATGGGAATGTAAGGAATTTCCGTGAGGCCATTGTGCACAAACTACACTTGCTGAGTCAGAGTGCTTGGAATGTGAAGTCATTTGCAAAATTTGCTAGAAAAAAAGGACTCATCGCTGTGACCTATCGAACAGTTCAGTCTTCAGCAACACACAATAGCTGTCCCATCAAAGAAGACACCTATGAAGACTGAACCTAAGAGAGAATGGAATTTGGGAATTTATAATGAAGACAAGATCTCTAGTGATAATGACCAAGATCTAGCACTGTATATGTTAGCAGAGGCTGGAATAAGAGATTGCATCTGGGTTACACCTTTGATCGAAGGAGTTCCTACAAGAATGGAGCTTGGTACTGGAGCTGCCATTTCATTGATTTCTGCATCTACTATCACCAGACTTTGTCAAAGTTCATCAAAACCATGGAAGTTTCTTCCAGATGATGTATACTGAAGAAAAATTAGTCCCCAAAGGTATACTCCAGGTAAAAAATAGATGGACAATCAGTTGTTCTACCCTTTTATATGATTGAAGGTTTGTATCCACCATTATTTGGCAGAACTGGGCTTGATAAACTCACTCTGAATTGGACTGAGATCAAGGAGATCATGGAAACACTCGAAATCTTTAAGAAATACTGGACTGACACTGCAAAGTTTTTGAAAACAAACTTGGACAGATGAGTAATGTGTCAGTTAATCTCACTTTTGAGTCTGATAGCCAACAAAAATATTGCAAGCCCAGAAATGTGCCTTATATTCTGAAGCCTCTGATGGTGGCTGTTTTGGACTGTTTAGTGAACATTAGAGTCTTATCCCCGGCTTTACACAGTGAATGGGGTACACCCATTGTACCAATGCCCAAGACGGATGGCTCAGTCTGAATTTGTAGACCTTTAATTCAGTTTTAAATGCAGACCAGTATCCACTATCTCATATTGAAGATTTGTTTGCTATACTTAATGGAGGACAGTTTTTTCAGTACATTGGATTTGGTCAATGCATACTTACAAATGGAGATTGATCGGGCATCTTACAAGAGTCTCTCAATCAACACACAGGTTTATTTTATTATAAAAGATTGCCTTTTGGTATCACATTGGCACTTGCCCTGTTCCAGAAAGCCGTGAATGAGATCCTGAAGGGACTGAACAGAGTTCAATGCTATATGGAGTACATCCTTGTTACAAGAAAGGTTTAAGAGGATCTTCTTTGGAATATGGGTGCTGTCTTGCAACATTAGGAAGACCATTAACTTGAGGGTACATTGAGAGATGAATTTTTTGAACCTTCAGTTGAATACCTTGGATCTGTAATTCATACCTGGGGCATATGGAAATCACCAATGAAAGAGAAGGCAGTTTTTGAAGCGCCAGCACCAGAGAACTTGTCACAGTTACATACATTCTTAGAACTGCTTGACCACTAAGGTCATTACCAACTTTACATGAACTCTTACAAGCAAAGAAAAAATGGAACTGGACTAAAGAACGTGAGTGTGCATTTAAGCAATGGTGGCCGGGGATTGACAAAGAGATTGAGGGGACAGTGGAGTGCTGTATTACGTGTCAACAAATTCAGCAAGAACCTGCACAGTTCATCTATACCATTGGTCATGGCCTCAGACTCCTTGGACACGTATTCACGTGGACGTTACCAGATCTTTGACTATGACCAAAATCATATAATCTTCTAATGTCCATTTGAAATGGCCAGACATTTTCAGAATTTCTACTACAGCTATCAAGACCATTAGACATCTTTGAACCTTGTTTAGCCGATTTGATGTACCATTACGGTTGGTGAGTGATAATGAACCTTAACTTTTTTCAGAAGAATTTCAGAAATTCTTGGCTTCACCTAATGTTCAGCGCGCATGTTTTGCTCCATACCATTATGGTACAAATGGACTCATGCACTGCTTTGTACAAACACTTAAGCATGCCTTAAATCCTAACAAGTCAATTCTTGAGTTATCAGTAGGAATTGGACTATTTCTTGCTTGTGTACAGGAAGACTCCCCATACTACTAACCAGGAGTCTCCTGCAGCTCTTTTCTTTAAGTGATCTTTGTGTATCTGTTGGGCCTGCTGCATCCTGATGTTGCCAAAACCCAAGCTATGCAAATCGACCAACAATGTGAGACTCCTCATCAAGTAGGAGACTTAATATGGACTTTTAACTATGGTTGTGGAGTGAAATAGATACTTGGACAACTGGTGGAATGCATGGGACCTTTTTGTGGTGTAGCTATCGAATGGTACTTTATGGAAATGGCATATTGGACCAGTTGCAGCCTTGACAAATACTGGAATCAGGAGATGTTGCATTAGGACTGCTCTTCCTCCTATCGAACATCCCTCTGTTACAGCTCGTAATTTTAACAGCTTGTTGGGAGATATTTTGGTACCTGATCCAGTTGATTCTGTACGAGATCCAATTGATTCCTCACCCCTGACTGTTCTTGTTGTTCAGTACACTGCTGCACTACCATTACCACATTATCCCAAACAAGTGCAAAAACTTATCAATTGTTTAGTTTATCAGTTGCTGTTCTAGGGAAGAATAATCCCTTGCAATTTAGCATTCTGCTGAAGTCCACCCATGACTTTTATATAGTGTTTTTAGTTAGCCATTTAAATAACAATGTAGATCTATTTGGTAAGTGTTTTTAAGGAGGAATGTGATGTCCTGTCCTTTTAAATGGTTAGGCATTCTGTGCTCATTCAGGCATAGCCTCACTGTTTTGTTTTGCTGCCAGAACAACAAAGCTACATCCATAGAAACACAGCTGTGGTCTATCAGCCCCCCTATGTGTCTGTCTATATCCTTCTCTGCTGGGTCCAAATATAAGTCTGTTTGTTCATTTTTGATGACGTTATATTTATTTCTCTCCAAAGTTTTCAAAATTAGGCTCAAATACATTTTTGATTTCCCCTCTCCCCTTAAGTTTTTCATTCTAGATAAAATCCTGACAACTTTTTAACAGGTTTGTTTGGTTAATGTGCTTTTTATTTACAATATTTGGTGTAATGGTAATTAAATGAGCTAGCTCTATTAGCCTTTTAAAAACGGAGACTGGCTTTTTCAGTTTTCTTCGGATCCTTTGAAAATCCCAATGATGACATTTAATATTTATATGGCATTTTTCATGGCAGATCTCAAAGGGCTACTTTACTAAAATTTATTTATGTAGGGGCCCTTCACCAACTGAAAGATTCAGGCTGCTGTGCAACAGTATAAACAAAGTACTATAAGTGCTTTTGAAAAATCTCACTCTATTTAAATAATGTAATAAAATAATCTTGTAAAATAAAAATGTAAAAAACGAGCGAGGTCCATTTTCAAAAAGATGTATAGAGAAGATGGTAGATACAGAGCCAACATCGTTATTTCTAAAAGGAACAGCATGAAATTTGGTTTTACAAAGCACAAAAAAACAGGAATTCATACAGAAAACTACTGGCTGACTGGACAGACTTGAAATCCATTGTAATTCTTCATTAGATTTTCAAACTGTACTAAAATTCAGAAATTAATTCAGCATTTCGTAGCATAACGAAACACAGGTGGTGTCTATTTATTATGGAATAACTATAGAACTGCTTTAGGAGTGTTTCAAATAGTGCTATGTGTTCTTCCCATTTAGGACCAGATTCTCCCACTCTTATAGTACATTTAGAGGTATGGCGGTGTGTAGAGTATACGTCCAGCTAGAACGGGTATAAATAGCAGTGTAGACACTGAGGCACAGCTTAGTAGAGTAGAGTGCCCTACACACCTGAATTCTAAGGCCTTTGTTACACTGGCGCTGTACAGTGCTGCAACTTGCAGCGCTCAGGGGTGTGAAAACGCCCCCCCACCCGAGCGCAGCGAGTGCAGCGCTGTAAAGCGCCAGTGTAATCAGCGCCTGCAGCGCTGCATGCTCGCTCGCAGTGCTGCAAGCTACTCCCCTCGGAGAGGTGGAGTACATACAGTGCTGTGAGAGCTCTCTCGCAGCGCCGGCAGCGCGACTACACTCGCAGCGCTGTGAATTCCCAAGTGTAGCCAAGGCCTAAGATTTATATACCCGACACAGCTCACTGCACACCAAAGTGATGACTCCTATGCTTGCACTGCTATATTTAACAGTGTAGTGTCCTCCTACCTCCCAGCTGCCGGAGTCTTTCAGTGCTGCTTCCCCCTGTGAGAGCCTTTCCTCACCACAGTGAGCCTTTCACTGCTGTGTTGCCGCACACTACAGTGAACGGGATGGATGCAGCCGACTGTCACTGCAGCGACCAACTACACGTGTAGTGCCTGTACTCTATACACCATCGTAAGTGTAAGCCGGGCATTACGTGCTTGATCAGTATCTAACTCTAGAATAGTTACATTCATTTCATTGGGATTATTCCTGGAGTAAGGTGCTTCTGTGCTCAGATGTTCGGCTGGGGGTGTGTGTTCTTTCTACATGCTGTACTGACTTTGGCCAGATACAAAGCCTGGTACAGCAGGCTCCAATCAAACTGCCCAATAAATCCACAGACTCTGTATTTAGTGAAGCACTTGGTCAGTTTTATTGTTAATGAAGCATAGTCCTAATGTCCTCACTCAGTGATTACAGGTACACTAACACATGTTTGCCCGTTGCAATGGACTAGCTCATTTAATGGCGAGACTTTCCATTATCCCCCTAGGACAGCCAAAGTCACTCCCTCTGAGATCTTTTTATATATCAATACAAACAAGTTATGTACTGCCCCTCTGACGTAGTTAGTTGATACTCTCTGATGTAGCCAGTTACCACCCATCACTTTGTACATTTTTATCCATCACATTGTCATCTTGACCTTATCTTTAGGAGCAGTCAGCGTGTTCCTGTTATCTTTAGGGAATATATTGGTATGGAGGTGTTCTGGTACCACCCTTCTGGAATGTGTTTGTGTGAGTGCTGTGTGCCTAGCACCTCTTAGGAATGTGTGTTTTTTGCAATATCAGCCCTGTTCGTACCAGATTCTGTGAGCAGGGCCTGCCTCTAGGCCACAGCCTGATTTTGCTTTATATTAGCAAAGTTTTGACCACTACTTTAGCTCAGGCCCCATACCAGACCTCTGATACAAGGTTTTGTGTTTCAGGCCCTCTTCCTACTACAGCTACTTACTGTAAGAATGAAATAATTGGGCCCTTAATGTGTACCTCATATCAGATAGTTGTAGAGAAGCTGGAAATGTAAAGAAAAATAATTTAAAAAATGTGGCATTTTACAGCACTAATCTGTTCATTTCAGCAACCTGAAAAGTAAAATCCTGAAGCAGGAGTGAGGTGAAATTTCAGTGATTTAATTTTCTTTAATGCTATAGGTTTTTTCTCTTCTGTTTCAAGATCCATTTGGTGCCTAATATGATAAAAAGGTGATCTTACATTTTAACCCAGCCTATGCCAGTTATTAAATTAATAGTCTGGAGTTGCTTTATTTAAGCCCTCGAGGTTCATAACTGCATCTTCAGTATTGATCAGGCTTTCAGTTTTTAATCCTGTTGAATCTGTTGTAGCATAGTTCTATGCTGCAGTAGTTCTTTAGACATGTTTGATGTTTTGCCGTCTTTGAACTTCTCTCCTCCTTCCTTCATTCCTTTCTTGTGCCTCATTCTCTTCTCAAACAGTTAAGAACATAAGAGAGGCCGTACCGGGTCAGACTAAAGGTTCATCTAGCCCAGTATCCTGTCTACCAACAGAGGCCAATGCCAGGTGTCCCAGAGGGAGTAAACCTAACAGGCAATGATCAAGTGATCTCTCCTGCCATCCATCTCCACCCTCTGACAGACAGAGGCTAGGGACACTATTCCTTACCCATCCTGGCTAATAGCCATTAATGGACTTAACCACCATGAATTTATCCAGTTCCCTTTTAAACTCTTATAGTCCTAGCCTTCACAACCTCCTCAGGTAAGGAGTTCCACAAGTTGACTGTGCGCTGCGTGAAGAAGAACTTGCTTTTATTTGTTTTAAACCTGCTGCCTATTAATTTCATTTGATGACCCCTAGTTCTTGTATTATGGGAATAAGTAAATAACTTTTCCTCCTCCACTTTCTCCACATCACTCATGATTTTATATACCTCTATCATATCCCCCCTTAGTCTGTCTCCTCTTTTCCAAGCTGAAGAGTCCTAGCCTCTTTAGTCTCTCCTCATATGGGACCCGTTCCAAACCCTTAATCATTTTAGTTGCCCTTTTCTGAACCTTTTCTAGTGCCAGTATCTTTTTTGAGATGAGGAGACCACATCTGAATGCAGTATTCGAGATGAGGGCGTACCATCGATTTATATAAGGGCAATAATATATTCACAATCTTATTCATTATCCCCTTTTTAATGATTCCTGTGTTACAATTCGAGACAGCTGCTAATTGACAATTTTGGGGAAAGTGGTGGGGTTTTTTTTCTTCTTTTTTTTTTTCTTCTAAGAATGCCTTAGCAGAACTTCTCCTTGTACTAATGGCACATTTGGTAAACAAGGTATTGAAGCAAAGCAGATCCTCCATAAAAGCAGTAAATAAAGATGGCCTGAATTAAAAAATTATTCATGTTGTGAAGAAATAAGCAAATTAACAAAGGATTGTCTAGGGCAATATGAGCTCTCCTATGAAAGAGTGGTCGGCTAGGGAGGTGGTTGAGATGTGATCCCTGAATGACCATGACTGGAAGCATTACTTCTTTGAAAGAGGTAATGCTTCAATGAAAGAGGTAATGCTTCAACTGGTACTTCAGCAGACAAAAAAATGGGAAGTAGCTCTTGTTATACCTTTTAAAATGTATTGTTAAGCTTCCCTTCCAGTGTTTAGCTGGGCTGGCGGTGATATCCTCACCTACTCAGGCATACTACTTCTGGCATACCAGCTAGTTACCCATCTTCTTGACTAGTGTCTGAAGCCAATTATGGCTTCCACCTGCTTGAATGAGCTGTATGGGAGTGCATCTTTTGTAGTGCATCCTGGCATGGTCAGCTGTAATTTGGCCCTTGCTAGTCAAAACTTGTAGCTGTCCAAAACAAAAAATAGTTATTTAGAAAGTGCTTTTGAAATATATTTCAATCTGCGTTAATTTTGCTGCTGAGACACTGAGAACAGAAAATAATTTATAGTCTCACAAAAAGAGTTCATTTGGTCACTGTCTTAGGATTCCATAGATTCTCTCAGTGTAATCAGGTGATAAGACTTAATATATGCAAATAGACAAGCAAGGATATTTTCAGATTTAGCCTCCAGAAAAGCCATATATAAGACACAGTGCTTTCTCAGGATGACAACTTTGAGTTATATGAACTTGCTTATTCTTTATCCTTTTTCTTTACTATGCATATCCTTTATTATGCAGTTCTATATTTGTGAATAAACAATTCACCAGGAGCTTGTATCATTACTTTTCCAATCATTTTCTTGGCAGAAAATTCTTAATTTCTCAGTTACAGAGACAGGTCATAGTTATGCATAAAGGTATGCTGTGCCTGCTGGGCAATTTGTCAGAGCAGTTAAAGTGCATCTTAACAGATCAGTAGGATCTTCAGATAGCCTGTCTTCTGTTTATTTAGCCGAAAGTGGCATTCTGCCTTTTTACCCAAGAGTATGAAAGACAAATGAAGTTTAGTAATTTATCACTGTAGGGACTTCAGAAGAGTGGGTCAAGTGCTGTGGTTCTCAGCTGAAGAAATTTGAAACCTAGAATGTGACAGCTGTAATTGATGCTAAACGGTTTCTGAAAGGGCACGCTGGAATCTCCTTTTACCTAGTTTATTTCATCTCGGGAAATCATTGGATAATCATCACAGCAGGCTCCACATTTGCTGTTTATGAGGCAGAAGAGGTTTTAAATGTCATTATTTTCTTTGCCATTTTTAGTAAAACAAGATGAATTAGAATTCTGATTTGATATATTGATTGGGA
This sequence comes from Trachemys scripta elegans, assembly GCF_013100865.1. Taxonomy (NCBI): domain Eukaryota; kingdom Metazoa; phylum Chordata; order Testudines; family Emydidae; genus Trachemys; species Trachemys scripta. Next base: position 272,888,880 of record NC_048299.1, on the reverse strand, counting down.
GAACTTTGGTTTTCTTTAAGATTATTTCCCACTGCTGTTGATATAAGAGGTTGTAAAAATGATGTCTTTGTTAGAAGTTTGAGATATGCTGTAAGTTAGCCATCAACATTAATTGAAACTTTAACTCAAGTACCTGTAATTGTAAATGGTGAAGGTTGAATCTTCAGCAGGAGACTGAGTTTGGCTAAACAACTCAAATTTCCAAGAAATGCAAAACTAGGCCTTCTGCTTTCAGGCATCTGAAAGAACACAGAGAGACAGACAAAATACATATGATGTAAAAATAGTTAACTTTTACTAACCTCAGAATGCTTTGTTTCCACCTTAAGACAACTATTCATGTCAGTTTTTAATCTGAAATGTCATTCTAGATTGCATAGACAGCATTAGTACCCTGGATAGAATCCTATAAGCATAATAATTCCCAATGAAGGTGTCCACAACTGAAAAATGTTTACCAGAAAGGAAACTTAAGTATTATAATAATTTTGCACTGTATGTAGTACTTTCCAGCTGGTGAGCTCAAGCTCTTTTGAAAAGAAAATAAGAATTTTTCAGATGGAGAGACTGAGGCACAAAGGTTTTCACTTGTCTGAGATCACATAATGAGACTAGGGTTTCCAGGTGTCTAGTTTACAACTGGAATGCCTGGCTGAAAAGGGACCCTAGCGGAGCTGGTCATCCCTGCTGACTGAGCCATTAAAAGTCTGATTGGCGTGTGGCTGGCAGGCTCCCTACCTAGCTCCGCGTGGCTCCTCGGAAGCAGCAACAAGTCCCTCGGCTCCTAGGTGGACGGCGGGCCATGGGGGCTTCGTGTACTGGCCCCGCCCCACGTGCCGGCTCCACAGCTTCCATTCGCTGGGAATCGCGGCCAATGGGAGCTGCGGGGGCAGTGCCTGCGGGCGGAGGCAGAGCGCAGAGCTGCCTGGGTGCTCCTCTGCCTATGAGAAGAGGGACATGTCACCACTTACGGGGAGCTGCCTGAGGTGAGTGGTGGCCAGAGCCTGCACCCCAGAACCCCTCCTGCACCCTAACTCCCTGCCCCAGTCTTGAGCCCCCTCCTATACCCAAACTCCCTTCCAGAGCATGCAACCCTGACCCCCTCCTGCACCCCAGCCTTGAGCCCCCTCCTGCACCCAAACTCGCTCCTGGACCCTGCACCCTGAAAACCCTCCTGTGCTCCAACCCCCTGCCCCAGCTTGGAACTCTCTCCCACACTCCAAATCCCTCAGCCCCTGCCTGGAGCCCTCACCCCTGTACTCCAATCCCTTGCTCCAGCCTGGATCTCCCTCCCACACCCGAACCCCCTAATTTCTGGCCACACACTGGAGTCTGCACTCCCAGCCCGGAGCTCATACCCCCTCCTACACCCTACCCCCTTGCCTCAGCCCGGAGCCCCCTCCCACACACTGAACCTGTTGGCCCCAGTCCAGAGCCCCCTACTGCACCCAAATAACCTCATTCCCAACCATACCCCAGAGACCATACATCTAGCCGACGCCCACACCCCAATCCCCTGCCTGAGCCCGGTGAAAATGAGAGAGTGAGTGAGTAAGTGGAAGAGAGCGAGCGACAGAGGGAGGGGGATGCAGTGAGCAGGGGTGGAGCCTTGGAGAAGAGATGAGGCGGGGCCGGGGCCTCTGACCAGAGGTGGGGCAAGGGTGTTCGGTTTTGTGCAATTAGAAAGTTGACAACCCTAAATGAGACCAATGGGAGTGATGAGTGCAAAACAAATGTGGGACTGAAAAACTTTAATCATTTTTCACTAAGCATCTCCCAGGGGAAGGTGGTGTTTTGGGTTAACCACCATAGTTGTTTCATTTTAAATAGGCATAAAATTTTTTCTGAAGAGAACAATCCATCTGGTTGAATATATCTACCCTTTAGGGTTATCTTAATTCACCTTCCCATTTTAAGTTAGATTTACTATCCCTCCCCTCTATGGGGGTACTGTGTTCAGGAATAATTTTGATATCAAATTTTGCATATGCGGTGTGATGCCAGCAGAGTAGATTCCCTCCCCCGCCCCTCCCAATTTGATATGGTTGGGACAAACTGTTTTTGAGAGATGAGGCTATAAGTGTGTGACAGGATGAAGCTTCCAGGGAAGGGTTAAGGGCTTCCTGCCTTCCTATCACAGGACTCAGCAAGGGATTGAAGGAAGTAAGGAACTCACTTGATGAGTTTTTGTGTTTGAGCAATTGTGCTCTGAGGCAAGAGCCTGAAGCAGGCAAAAAAAGCCCCCGCAAAACAAGCCCCGCCCCTGCCCCCCCCCCAAATAAAAAGGCCTTATGAAAAGAAGACACTCCACTGAACACACTTTGTCCCCTGGGGAGAGCATGAGAGAACAAACAAATGACATGTGTAGTCACATTTCTTAATGTATCCTTGGAAGGCCGTTAGATACTCCATTGATGAGTGCACTATAAAAACCTATATAGACTAGAGTAGGTGTGGCACTTGTTTTTTCCTGGGCTGATGAAATAGCCCATCAGTTTAAAGATGGTGGAGAACATGGGTATGTGCCACAGCTTCAAGATAAAAATGGATCCAAATGTCGTATTGAAATAGCTGGGGTAGCAGTAGCATTTTCTATTGCAAGTACTAGCTTTAATGGTTGAGACTCCCAGGTTTATGCAACACCCTGGTTATCCCTGTAGGATTTTTTTTTCCTAAGATGGGGCTGGAGGGATGACCCTGAAGACTTTCTGGAGACATTTGAATGGGTGGCAGTTGTTCCCCAATGTCCCCGAGAGGTGTGGCCATTAAAGTAGCACCCTACTATATAGGGGAGGCCCAGCTGCATGTTGTGCTATGAATGGGACATTGAAAAAGGACTGTGGGGTGCAGAAAAAAGCCATCTTGGACTGGTTCAAGCTCAGTAACGAAGGATATTACTACTGATTTAGATGGCAACAATTTGCTGTAGATGATAACTATCCTTTTTGAGGGGGGAAAAAAAAGTTACTTGAGATGGGCTGGAGCTGTTATTGCTGTTAAATTCTGATCCCTTTTCCTGAAAGACAAAATAAAATATATATGTGCACAAGAGAAGAAAGAAGAAAATAGCAAATACAGAAAATGCAGCTTCTGTCTCTGGTGTTGACTCTGTTGCATCCTCGCTGCTGGAAAAACACAGGCACAGCATATGGTCTTATCAGCCGCTGCAAGACCTGGCAACCTTGTACCAACATTAGGATGTTTAGGGCATAGGTTTTAGGTCCCTTTTTGTGGGCACAACTATGATGTAAAGTAATACAGTCTTAGACGACTAAGCTGGACTCTTATCAGATGGAAGGCAAAGTAGAGAGAGAGAGAAGAAATAAGGTAGGGAAGCAAAAAGATACACGGGGAGAGAGAGAGAGACAAAGTTTTACCTCCTAGGTAGTGGTTGGGATTTAGCTGGAGCTTGGTGGAGGTTGCAGTATTATCTGGCTCATTCTCTAGACCAGTTTGGGAAGGCCGATAAAGGTCTGGAGTCCCAGGAGAAGATGGGGGTGGCAGCCATGATGGTGAACCTCACTTCTATAGCCAATTTTTCTTAAGTCTTTTTCTTTAAGGACCCCAAAAGGGAGTGTTGGATAGAGTAGACCATCCTCTCATTTTGTCCACCAAGAGTCCTAATTTCTGACACACCAGTTTTGGTTCACTGATTTGCAGTTTCACACTGTTCTTGTTTGCCAAGCATAATCCTAACACAGGCCTTGAATTGTATCAGTAAGTCTTTTTGTTTGGAGTAATTTAGTTTTTGTCATACTTTGTCATACTTTTTCCATTATCATTGATTGTTATTGATTATTGTGACATTTTATGAACTTTTGCTCACTTTTTACAATTGAGCTTGCAATTAAGGTAAATTAGGAGGCCGAATAATCACATCAGTACTTGAGGTTTGCACTGGGGCCAAATAGCTATTATTAGAAGGCACGAAGAATTTTCACAAAATGTCTAGTAGTGGTTGTGGTACATCTGATAAAATCCATTTCTGCTTTTACCTGGACAACTGGCTGATCAAGACAGATCCCAGCAGATGGTGACAGGCCTGGATTGTGCTTGTTCCCTGTTTGCCTGGCTGGACCTACTAGTGAACTATGAAAAATGGGTTTTACCTAATCCTAGATAAGGTTCATAGGATCACCTCTGGGTCAGAGAGATACCTGCCTGACGAAGAGTTCTTGTTACAATCACTGCTACTTAAGACAAGATCAAACCTAATTACAACAATAGACTTACCTTGGTGTGTTTGCCAAGCAGCATCATGTAAGGCTTTACTTCTTCTGAGGCCCCCAACAGCTCTGGTTTGGGTCCATCCAATCCCCTGTGAAACATCAGGTGGACAGGAAGGTCTTTGCCATACCATGTCACATCTTCACAGATTTGGCAGGGTAGCTAGCTCCCAAAAGTGCATGGAGAGGGTACTGTTCTTAACTCCCTCCCTGACAAAGACTTTAATCACCGATGTGTCAGATAGGCTGGGGAGATCAACTACAAAGGAGGCGCTGGATTTCACAGAAGCATGCTGGAACTCAGAGACATCAGGGTAGCCTGGAGACAATTTGACAATATCAAAATTTTTGTTCCAGAGAAGGCCTGAGCCTGGGCTATTTGCCTGGTGCCTTCCTTTTGCAATGGAATCCAGGCTTCCATTAGACCATTCCACTTATTCTTCTGAACTTCAAGAGTGATTTTCAAAATCAAAAGGGACAAAGCCATGATCATTTTCATAGCTCCATACTGGCAGAGGCAGTTTTGGCTGGCAGGCCTACTAAACGTGGCCATTGGTCTAGCTCACAGACTTCCCAGACCAGATCTCACAGGAGTACGGATAGATAGTCCATCCAGACTTGAAGTCCCTGCACTTGACAGCCTGGATGTGTTGGGTGTTTGAGTACCATGTTCTCTTTCGACAAATCCAGGACAACCTGATGCAGAGCAGGAAGATGTACTAGGTTCTCTGCGTCAATGACCCAACAAGGCCTGGACCTTATGCGACTTTCAGTACTGCTGATTCTTGATTACTTGCTGCAGTTGGGACATTCTGGACTTTCATTCACTTCCATTAATGTCAACCACACAACAAACTAATCTTATCAACTGTACAGACATGCTCCATCTCCTTTTCCCACCAACAATATCTCTGTATTTACCACGGTATTATATGAACATATCATCTTGCTTTTTTCCAAATACAGAAGAGTTTTACTATTCTTGTATAGTGTCGGACCTTTATTAGGATTTCATTTATTCCTGGTACTTTTAAAGAATGTTTTTACTGTGCTTAATCCTACTGTCCAGAGATTTTTGCTGATACCTTTCACTTCCTTTTCCTAGCTGCTAATTTGTACTCATTGCTATCAATTTATCCATTTTTCCATTTATTCTATATGGTTTATTTTTAATCCTCTCTTAACCAACATGGATTTTTAACTGATAGAATCCATTTCTTCTGACTGTCCTCTCCTGTAACTGCTATTCCACGTCTTGTGTGTACTTGTTATATTCATATAGCTTCCTCATATTTAGCACTTTACATCAACAAGTGCTGTCTATGTCAGTGTTACTAAAAGAGAGACAAAAACAGTGAGATTTTAAAACACTAAAAAGATTTTTTTAGCAATTTGTTCAAATTTGTTATCTGAAATGAGATTCATGTTTTGATGATGCACTTATCCGCTGTACACCACTGTGTGAAGCAACTTGTGTATGGTAGTCTTATTGTGGAGCCATTTTCTTGCATAATGGGCTGTACATTTACTGAAATGAACAGAGCACAAGGGGGAGGAGGAGATATAAAATGGAAAACATTGTAGAGGGAGCTGAAAGTGAGTTTTTTTTTTTTTTTTTTCAGTGCTGTTCTTTTGTATGGTGAGAAAATAATGAAGATTGATATGAGGAGAACATCAAATTTTGTTTGATAAATTGATTTCAAACTAATTTTCTGATCTTGTAAATTACAATGAAACGATTTTCTGACATTAATTTTCAATCGGACTAAGAATCTTGTGATTCAGTGGCAGAAGAGAGTAGAAAAATACTGCACAATAAGTTAATCTTTTCCATTCAGGTTACATATGTCTAGAATCTTTTCATATTCCTTGAAGTTAGAGATCTGTAGCTTGATAATTAATTGAACATGAATATTAGTATGCTAGCTAATCTGAATATGCTTTAACTATCCATAGCTGTTAAATCATAGATAACACATTCTCTGCAACTGTATTTTTGAAATTAAAGTACATATAGAGAGCAGTTAGTTTTCAAGCTGGGACTCTTAAAGCATACTTATTGATTTAGTTTAAATAGGGTTGAGCAAGAGGAAAAGATTATTGACATGAAAAGCTATTAATGTATTTCTTTGTATAAAGTCAATCTTCAGGGCTAGTAAACCATTCAGGTAGTTGCTTTTCATGCCAGTGGCTAGTTTTTATATATCTTTCCATTTATTAAATTTATCTATGAAGTCCTAGGCAACTGTAGCAAAATGAAAAGTAAACAGAATAAATATCCTTGAAATAAAGACTTTACCTCCCAGAGCCTAATACACAACATATCAATAATACAAATATCCCCATTAGAAATAATAATGCTCCACAACTAGTCATCCAAAACTTCTCAAGTGACTGCAGCATGTATAGTGATTTTGACACTACTGTTCTCATTTGCTGTATCATGTCTATAAGAATGTAAAAAGAACAGGAGTACTTGTGGCACCTTAGAGACTAACAAATTTATTTGAGCATAAGCTTTCGTGGGCTACAGCCCACTTCATCAGATGCATAGAATGGAACATATACAGAGAGCCTTGTGGCAGACCCCGGCTTTGTTGCCTCCTATGGCTAAGCACAATGAAAGATGCCATTTTGTGACGTCCAGGAGCTATGAGCACTTGTATACCCATCCTCCACCAGATTCTTTAGTTGTGGATGCTGCTAACCAACGCGAGCGCCAGGGCTACCAAGGCCCCTCCCCAAAGAATCCGGAGGCGAAATGACTCCACCTTTTTGGTAGAAAGGTCTACTCCACTGGTGGCTTGCAGCTCCACATTTCTAATCAGCAGGCCATTGTCAGAAGGTACTGCTACAATACATGCAGGGCAATGGCAAAGTTCGCAGAGCTGCTGCCGCAGGACTCCCATGCTGAATTCTTGGCCCTGGTGGAGGAGGGCAATCTCGTTTCCCGAGCTTCGCTGTAGGCCACTCTGGATGGGGCTGATGTGGCCACTTAAGTTATGTCTACCGGGATTGCCATGGGAAGGGGTTCCTGGCTCCAGGTATCAGGTCTGCCGTACGAGGTTCAGCAGACCATTCAGGATTTCCCCTTTGAGAGTCAGATTCTATTTTCCGAAAAGACAGATAAAAGGCTACATAGCCTAAAAGACTCTAGAACCACTCTCAAATCGCTGGACCTCCACACCCCCGTCATGCAGTGGAGGCCTTTTTTAGGTCGCAACTTCCTCTGCGGTTCTACCAACCGCAGAACTGGCGGGATGGCTCATGGAGGAGAAACAGGATTGGCAGGAAGAGGCCACACTTGTTCTTAGGCCAGGGCTCTGGCCTGTCCAAATCTTCATCCGGCCAGAAGCAGGCCTTTTGAAGGTGCGAACAAGGATGGTGCACCAGAACTTGGACTGGATCCAACCCGCCTTACCTTCTCATCCCGACTGTCCCCTTTCTACCCTTTGTAGGCCCGTATCACATCGGACTGCTGGGTGCTCCACACGATAGAGAGGGGATACTCCCTCCAATTCTCTGCCCTTCCACCCCCATTCCCTGTCCCTCTTCAGGGACCCTTCTCACAAGTAACTCCTCATATAAGAGGTGCACTCTCTCTTATTGCTAGGAGCAGTGGAAGAGATTCCTCAGGAGCTGAAGGGCAAAGGTTTCTATTCCTGGTATTTTCCTAATACCAAAAGCCAAAGGCAGGCTCAGGCTCATTCTAGACCTGCGAGAACTCAACAAGTTCATGAGGAACCTGAAGTTCCGCGTGGTCTCTTTGGCCTCCATCATCCCTTACTTTGATCCAGGGGACTGATATGCTGCCCTTGACTTGAAGGACATGTACTTTCATATAGCAATGACACCGTCCCACAGAAGGTACCTCAAGTTTGTTGTGAGCAACAAACACTACCAGTTCACAGTCCTCCTGTTTGGCCTGTTAGCGACACCTTGTGTGTTAATCAAGTGCATGGCAGTCATGGCTTCATTCCTACGCAGATGCCAGGTACAGGGGTTCCAGTACCTCGACGAGCAGGCACAAGTCGACTTCATAAGAACGATGTTTGAACTGGGCCTTATCCTGAATGTGAGGAAATCGACTGTCCCCTGTTCAGCGGATAGAGTTCATAGGAGTGGTGTTGAACTCGACACACACCAGGGCATACCTCCCAGAAGCGAGGTTTCAGGCCTTGGGGGACATCATTTGAAGTCTCAGGCATTTTCCCACCACCACTGCAAAGCATTGCCTGAAACTTCTAGGACACATGGCCTCTTGTACCTATGTGGTGCAACATGCCAGGCTCAGACACCGGCCTCCCCAATCATAGCTAGCCTCGGTGTATCAGCCGGCTCTGGACACTTTGGACAGGGTCGTGACTCTGCCTTGCCCAGTCCTTGACTCCCTCCAGTGGTGGCTCGACCTGCAGGTAGTGTGTGCAGGCGTTTCCTCCACCTGTCCTCAGCCATCTCTCTCGCTGGTGACGGAAGCGTCAGCCTTGGGCTGGGGAGTACATCTGGGAGACCTCAGGACACAAGGCCTCTGGTCTCAGGTGGAACTCACTTTCCACATCAATGTCGGAGAGCTGAGAGCAGTGCATCTGGCGTGCCAGACACTGAGCCCATTTGACAGGGAGGTGTGTATCAGTCATAACTAGGGTGACCAGATGTCCTGATATTTGGGGCCTTTTTTTATATGGACTCCTATTACCCCCCCCCCCCACCCCCATCCTGATTTTTCACATTTGCTATCTGGTCACCTTAGTCATAACAGACAACACCACAGCGATGTTCTATATCAACAAACAGAGGGGTGCACGCTCCTCTCCCTGGTGCCAAGAAGCCCTTATGCTGTGGGACTTTTGTGTAGCTCATTTGATACACCTGCAAGCATCGTACCTCCCAGAAGTACAGAATGAGTTGGCGGACTGTCTCAGCAGGTCTTTTCACAGCCACGAGTGGTCCCTACGCCTGGACATCACAAACTCTATCTTACAGCGGTGGGGTTTCCCCAGATAGACCTGTATGTCATGCGATGCAACAGGAAGTGCCAACAGTTTTGCTCCTTCCTGAATCACAGCCTGGACTCCATTGCAGATGCGTTCCTCCTCCTATGGGGAGGCTGTCTTCTCTACGCATTCCTGCCCATCCCTCTTGTTCACAAGGTGCTCCTCAAGATACGGAGGGAAGAGGCTTCAGGGATATTGATAGCTCCAGCCTGGCCCTGCCAACGCTGGTACACATCTCTTCTGGAAATGTCCGTGGAAGCCCTAGTTACCTTGCCGCCACTCTCGGACTTAATAACTCAGGATCATTGCCATCTCCAGCACCCGAACCTCGAGTCATTGCACCTCACGGTGTGGGAGCTCCATGGCTGAACCCCACAGAGCTCTCCTGCTCGGACCCGGTTAGACAAGTCTTCCTTGGCAGTAGGAAACACTCCACCAGGGCTATCTATCTTGCCAAGAGGAAGAGATTGATGCTGCACCAACCAGATTCAGACTCATCCCCGATGCTCACCTTTATACCACTCATACTGGACTACCTTCTCCATCTCAAGCAGCAGGGACAGTTTGTGTCATCAATAAGGGTTCACTTGGCTGCCATTTCTGCCTTCCATCCAGGCTTAGAGGACCAGTCAGTGTTTGCCAACCTATGGTCAGCCGTTTCCTGAAAGGTCTCAACAGGCTATATCTGCACGTCTGGCAACCGACCCTGACCTGAGACCTCAATCTGGTTCTTTTCAAATTGATGGGTCCGTCCTTTGAACTGCTGGCGACGTGTTCCCTGCTCTACCTGTCATACAAGGTGGCATTTCTGGTAGCGATAACCTCAGCCAGGAGGGTGTCTGAGCTCAAGGCCCTAACATCAGAGCCCCCTTACACCATATTCTATAAGGACAAGGTTCAGCTCAGGCCACATCCAGCTTTTCTCCTGAAGGTTGTCTCCCAGTTTCACATCAACCAGGACATGTTCCGCCCAGTGCTCTATCCTAAGCCACACTTGAGTGGCAGAGAGCAGAGGCTTCTTTGGATATCCACAGAGTGCTAGACTTTTACGTTGAAAGAACGAATCTGTTTAGGAAGTCCAGTCAACTGTGGCTGTGGCAGACGGGATGAAAGGTCTTCCAGTCTCCTCCCAACGAATTTCCTCATTAATCACGCCCTGCATCTGTGAATGCTATAACCTGGCAGAGGTGCCAGCCCCTCCGCTCACAGCGCACTCCACTAGGGCGCAAGCTTCTTCAGCAATGTTCCTGGCACAAGTCCCAACCCAGGAAATATGCAGAGCGGCAACATGGTCTCCATACATACTTTCACTGCGTATTATGCGATTACCCAGCAGACCAAAGACTATGTGGCCTTCTGTAGAGCAGTGCTCCAGTCAATGGACAGCTCCGACCCCACCTGCTGAATTTAGGCTTGGGAGTCACCTGATTGGAATTGACATGAACAAGTACTCGAAAAAGAAAAAAGGTTATTCACCTTCTTGTAACTATTCTTTGAGATGTGGTGTTCATGTCCGTTCTAATACCCACTGACCTACCCCTCTGTTGGAGTAGCCAGCAGGAGGGAACTGAGGGGGTGGAAGGTCGGTAGGGCCCCTATATCTGGGGCCAATGTAGAACTTTTAAGCTAAATTTGAAATTAATTAGACAAGTGACTCTTGAACTAGGACCTCTTAAAATATAACAGGTGATCCTTGTTTCACAATAATAAAAACTTTTCCCCTCTTTATACCAAAAAAGAGGTAGAGAGAGAGAAGCAATTTCACTAGACTCCCGAAGCTGAGATCTTTTAACCTTAATTTTGAACAGCAATTTCATATATCAAAAGTTAGTATTGCCGTTAGTAACAATGCCAGAGAATATCAGGTCTGGTGAACTTAGTGAAACATGTCTAGCCCTTGTCCCTGCACAACTTGATTGCAAGGGGGCCTTATCATTGGGAGGAATTTTTTTTTCCCATCTAAAGTCTCGCAAGAGAGCTCTTCTGCAGATCTTAGGGAAGAGAGGAAAGGCAGTCTCCTTTCCCTGCAGATGTCCTAAGGTCCACAGAAAGGAATCATGCTCCTTCAGATTTTGAGATCTGCATCAGTATGTTTGGGAAGTGCAACTTTAACTCCATATTTTTTTTTGGAGTTTTTGCTTCTTAACTCATCGACTTTAAGGTCAGAAGGGACCATTCTGATCTTCTAGTCTGACCTTTTGCACAACCCATGCCACAGAATCTCACCCTCCCATTCCTGTAACAAACCCCTGACCTATGTCTGAGCTTTTGAAGTTCTCAACTTGTGGTTTAAAATCTTCAGGGTGCAGAGAATCCTCTAGCAAGGGACCCCTGCTGCAGAGGAAGGCTAAAACCCCCAGGGCCTCTGCCAATCTGCCCTGGAGGAAAATTCTTTCCTGACCCCAGATATGGCGACCAGCTAAACTCTGAGCATGTGGCCAATAATCACCAGCCAGACATCCAGGAAAGAATTCTCTGTAGTAACTCAGATCCCACCCCATCTAGTGTCCCATCACAGGCCATTGGGCATGTTTACCGCTAATAGTCAAAAATAAATTAATTGCCAAAATTAGGCATACCATCCCCTCCATAAACTTATCAAGCTTAGTCTTGAAGCCAGATATGTCTTTTGCCCCCACTGCTCCCCTTGGAAGGCTGTTCCAGAACTTCACTCCTCTGATGAAATTAGACAAAGGTTTCTAACCAAGTCTAAACTTCCTGATGGCCAGTTTATATCCATTTGTTCTTGTGTCCACATTGGTACTGAGCTTAAATAATTCCTCTCCCTCCCTAGTATTTATCCCTCTAACATATTTATAGAGAGCAATCGTATCTCCCCTCAGCCTTCTTTTGGTTAGGCTAAACAGGCCAAGCTCTTTGAGTCTGCTTTCATAAGAAGGGTTTTCCATTCCTCAGATCATCCTAGTAGCCCTTTTCTGTACCTGTTCCAGTTTGAATTCATCCTTCTTAAACATGGGAGACCAGAACTGCACACAGTATTCCAGATGAGGTCTCACCAGTGCCTTGCATCATAACGGTACTAACACCTCATTATCTCTACTGGAAATACCTCGCCTGATGCATCCCAAGACTGCATTAGCTTTTTTCACAGCCATATCAGATTGGCGGCTCATAGTCATCCTGTGATCAACCAATATGCCGAGGTCGTCCTCCTCTGTTACTTCCAAATGATGCGTCCCCAGTTTATAACAAAAATTATTGTTATTAATCCCTAAATGCATGACCTGGCACTTTTCACTATTAAATTTCATCCAATTACTGTTACTTCAGTTTACAAGGTCATCCAGATCTTCTTGTAGGATATCCCAGTCCCTCTCTGTGTATTGTCAATACCTTCTAACTTTGTGTCATCCGCAGACTTTATTAGCACATTCCCACTTTTTGTGCCAAGGTCAGTAATAAAAAGATTAAATAAGATTGGTCCCAAAACCGATCCCTAAGGAACTCCACTAGTAACTGCCCTCCAGCCTGACAGTTCACGTTTCAGTATGACCCATTGTAGTCTTCCCCTTTAACCAGTTCCTTATCCACCTTTCAATTTTCATATTGATCTCCATCTTTTCCAATTTAGCTAATAATTCCCTATGTGGAACCGTATCAAATGCCTTACTGAAATCGAGGTAAATTAGATCCACTGCATTTCCTTTGTCTAAAAAATCTGTTACCTTCTCAAAGAAGGAGATCAGGTTGGTTTGGCACAATCTACCTTTTGTAAAACCATGTTGTATTTTGTCCCAATTACCATTGACCTCAATGTCCTTAACTACTTTCTCCTTCAAAATTTTTTCCAAGGCCTTGCATACTGCAGATGTCAAACTAACAGGCCTGTAGTTACCTGGATTGTTTTTTTCCCTTTCTTAAAAATAGGAACTATGTTAGCAATTCTCCAGTCATATGGTACAGCTCCTGAGTTTAGATTCATTAAAAATTCTTGCTGATGGACTTGCAATTTCATGTGCCAGTTCCTTTAATATTCTTGGATGTAGATTATCTGGGCCCCCCCGATTTAGTCCCATTAAGCTGTTCGAGTTGGGCTTCTACCTCGGATGTAGTAATATCCACCTCCATATCCTCATTCCCATTTGTCATCCTACCATTATTCCTAAGCTCCTCATCAGCATCATTAAAGACTGAAGCAAAGTATTTGTTAGATATTGGGCCATGCCTAAATTATCCTTAACCTCCACTCCATCCTCAGTGTTTAACGGTCCCACTTCTTTGTTCTTTTTCTTCTTATTTATATGTCTTTAAAGATAACATATTCTCAAATTGCTGATGTCTGACATCTTAAATTCACCTCAGTGAAGTCTTTTGTGTTGGATTATTTTCATCGGAGCCTCTCCATGTGGTGTTAATCTTGGTTGAACTGATCAAATGGTTCTTAACCTGGTTCTTTGGTTAACCTGGTTCTTTGGTTCAATGTGAGCTGCGGAGTTGGTGCTTGGGGCAGGGGCAGAACTCAGCGACCCCCTGCCTCCTTCCCTCCCCCAGGGGCCGCAGGGATGTGCCAGGAGCAGTGCAGAGTCAGGGCAGGCAGCCTCCTGCCGTAGCCCCGCTGCACCGCTTGACTTTTAGCACCAAGAATCCCCTGGTTTGGCTTAAGTAGCTTCCGGGAGATAGAGGGAGGGGGAGGAGTTGATCAGGGTCTGCGGACCCCCTGGAGTACCATTATGGAAGAAGATATTCTTTGGGTGGTCTCTTCAAACCCATCAGAGATCTGACAAGTGTTTCTGGAGTCTTCATGCATTGCTCGATCAAGTCATCAAAATGACATTTTATTTTTTTAGTTGAGTTAAAACACGCAACATTCTTTAAATGCAAACCATAATTTGTCTCATGGTTCTTGTTTCAATATAAGGATAGTAAATTCATTTTAACTGATTATGACTTTAGTGATTATTAGGGTCTTTGGATCAAATTTTGCTTTCCAGAGCTATTCTCATTGGTGCTCCTGTTTGCTCCTTGCTCGTACTGATTGGAAGGGCTTTTGAACACTACCTTGTTGGGTGCAAATGATTGACAGTAAAGGTAGATGAAATTGGCAATTTAGAACTTCCATAGTTATAAAACGCCTAATAAATTTACCCTCCTAGGAATTGGATTGTGCTTGTCCACACCCTGGGTTTGGGAAGCTCTCCATTTCATAATCGTTCAACAGAATATTGATTTTTGCCACTTTGAAGACGGTAGAAGTGTTGGTTAGTGAGACGTTGCTGAGGAGCCACCTGATGAATCCCAAAAACAATCTTCTGCATGCTTGAGAACTATGAAGCTTCCTGCAAATGTACTATTACAAATGAGATTGAAATGCATAGCAAAGTTTCTCTCTTGGCTTTCATAGTAGCAAGGCCAGTTTAAGAACTTCATGCTATTGTTGTATGGTTTATTTTTATCCTCCAGGATTACTAATGTTTCTGGATTTCTGAGCAAAAAAATATTTTCCCATACAAAACTGATTTAGATTCTCATGTTAGCCTTTATGAAACTCAAAGCTTGAATGGCTGCTCAATATTGTGGAATTTGACAGATTGTACCCTATTTATTAGGATAAGTTATTAAGAAAAGTTATGAGGAATAAAGAAAGACAGATGTATTTGTTTTCTTTGTGCATCTGACACGTTGTTTTTGCAATTACTATTTACACTGCGAAGCATGCATGCATGACACTTGACATAATTTGAATGCATGCATGGCACTTATCATTAATTTGTATAGATTACTTGTATTCTATTTTTCTAAATATATTTCCTTACTGACTTTGTTCTTCATTTTTCTTGTTAGATGTAGTTCAGGTAGCTCCGCCATTTTAGAATAAGTGTAGTCTTTTCTATTCTTTGCATTTTTATTTTAGTGGAATTGTCGGGTTGAACTGTAATTAGGCTGCTGCCTTTTACCGACATATTTTTGGTGGTATCTGTTTTCCATACTCTCCATTTTCATTGTGCTAGGTTTTTTAACTTGATTTCTTTCCTTGAAATCTGATGCTATAGTATTGCTGTGACCTGTATACCTCTCAGTTAGGTAGGTAGACTGCAGATTACATGGCTTTTCTAACAGCCACCATGTCATACTCACTTTTACTCTGCTTTGCCCTTTCTTTTACATACATAATTGACACAGCCCCTCAAATGTTTGTAAAGCTATCCGCCTTCTTCAAAAGACCCCAGAAAAGCACACTTTATTCCAGAAAGCTTTCTAGCTTAAATGACTATGCACTATTCATTGCTTGTGCTTTTCATTTCTTGTTCTGTATTTTATTCTTCTCTACCCTACCCACTCTTCATTAGAATGTAAGCTCAACATAGTAGGGACCAGTTTTTTTGTTTTTGTTCTTCTACATTGTCATGTACTTTAGACTGACTAAACTATATAAATAATTGCTTCTTTCATTCACATCGTGCTTCACACAACAGTAATTCCATTTGATCAGCTCTTTTTTATTTCCACATATTTTACCCTTGTGGCTGTATGCCTTCCTGGCATACCTGCTTATGGCAAGGTATGATGTAGAATGGCTCTGCCTCTGTTTCCCTCCTTGTTTTCAGCTGATCCACCCAGCCTCCAACACTTTCCAGACTAAGGTGCGTTAGCCTTCCAGGTAGGTCATGTAAATATTCCAAGCCTTTTGAAGTACCCAAAGTCCAAAATAAATACTAAGAAACCTAAATTCTTCTGCCCTTCCTGGGTTTAATCATTGGCAGACTCCTTGCCCCACAGATGGTTCTGTCCCACCTGGGCTTGAGCAAGCCTAACTTAATCATTGGTAGCCCAGCAAAGCAGTCATCACGCCAGGTCTACATTCCCTTGATGGTGAGGAAAAGCATTCTGATAGGCAACAATCTTACTCCTGAGTTATGATTTATAATCTCGTCAAAAACATTTATTTGTCAGAAATTTTGTAGGACAAATATATATATTTAGTGTATTTGGTTGTGAAGCTTGTGTGCATGTCTGTGCAAGGGTTGGGGGTTTCTTCACCTGTAGTAGGTATCTTCAATGGAAGTAGATTTTGAGAAAGGGAAGAGATTTTCTCCTACTCTATACATTGCACACTACATTTGATGGTGTTTCATAAATAATAATGCATTTACTACAGTGTCTTCCTTCTAAGGATCTTCAAATACATAACTATAATTAATAATATGGCAGGATGATCATTAATAAAGATATTATAGAAATGTGGACTATTGTAGAGACTTTGACTAAAAGTGGGATAATTTACAACCTAATTCTACTTCCAGATAAACAGAAAAGATGAGTGATATGTAAAGGAAGTCAATAGTATTAGGGAATTACACTTCTTTTTCATCACGGAATGCTGCCCGCACTCGGTGCAATGTTTAGCTAAATATATTTCAGTGCACAGAGAAACAGTTTCTAAAGAAATTAACCTAAAAATTGGGCATTTGAGATTTATTTCTCTTTCGTCACCCTTGCTGTAAACAGTTTATTCTTTCTATGACTAGTTGAACAGTATCATGAATTCACTTTTATAGGCAAGACTGAGACACTTCATAACATTAATTTTAGAGTGTTACAGATCATGAAAAGGGACTGCATCTTTAGTTTTGTTTTTTATATGAGAAGAGGTATGTATATTCCACACTGAGTATTGGATGCACTAAAAAGGTGCTGCTTTGTTCAGCACACTGCAAATAGAGTTGAGATCTAGTTGCTGCTGTCAGAAGTTTTGTGCTGTCTGGAAGCTAAGTTCCACTGTGTCTCACTGCCCCAGTTTCCCGCTGCTTCGAAAAAGTCACATCATAAGACTTTGCTGTTGATGTGTTGATGGTTTTGTCAAGAAAAAACACTAAGGCAAAGTTACTTGTTCACAGAAAAACTTGGAAAAGACAAGGCAAAAATGTTTTGTTTAGTGTCTGTACAATCTGAAACTATGGAAGATCCATGCTCTATTTATGAGAGCAGGTCAGTATTTTTAGGAGATGGCATGTACTTTCGTAAATGCTTGTAAAAATCTGTATTAAAATAAAAGCAGTATTCAGTGGTTGCAAGTTATTCTTTATGAATGTATTTGCTAATCAGAAAGATATATCTAAGGCCTGGTCTACACTGGGGGGGAGGAATCGATCTAAGATACGTCGACTTCAGCTATGAGAATAGCAGAGCTGAAATCGACGTATCTTAGGTCGACTTACCTCACGTCCTCACGGCGCGGGGTTGACTGCCGCCACTCCCCCGTTGACTCCGCTTCTGCCTCTCGCTGTGGTGGAGTACAGGAGTCAATGGCAGAGCGATCGGGGATCCATTTATCGTGTCTACACTAGACGCGATAAATCGTTCCCCGATAGATCCGGTGGGTAGTGTAGACGTACCCTAAGACTTGGGCTTATGGTAGTACCAATGATGTTACAAGCATATATGGCCCAGCATGTATTTATCCTCACAACATCCCCATGAGTTCAGGAAGTACTATTATCACTATTTTATAGACGGGGAATCGAGACATACAATGACTTGCTCATTGTCATCATGCAGGAAGTCTGTGGCAGACCAAGGAATTAAACATGGGTCTTGCAGTTCCCAGGCTAGTGTCCTCAGATGACATGGACTCAAGTGCCAGTAACATGCAGATGACACACAGCTCTCCTTATCTTTCACCACATATAACCACACTACTTCACCAAGATGGCCCAGTGATTGGATGAGATCAGCTCATGGATGAAGAACGGTTGGTTGAAGCTGAACTTGAACAAGACAGAGATTATGTTGATGGGCAGAAGAAAGCATTTGAAAGAGTTTGCAGCCATGATGCAGTCTGCTCTGAATGCAGGCACATACCAACAATCAGTCAGTTGCATGCATAGCTTAGGAATACTCTTGGATTCCTTGCTGACACTAAGTTCATCCATTTGTGTAATGCTTTCTGCTATCTCTGGTTGGCTAGGAGTTTCTATCCCTTCCTAGCAGATGATGACCTGGCCTCAATTATACAAGCTTTCATCACCTGTCAGATGGATTATAGCAATGTCATACAGGAATACTTGATCATGAAATCTTCAGCACTTAGATAACTTCAGCTAGTATAGAATGCAACAGTGTCTCTCCTCAGCAACGTCGGCTACCATGAGCACATCATACCTGACCTCCGCTCTCTATACTGGCTTCCCTTAGAATACTAAATCAACTTCTAAGTCTTGATCCTTACCTTCAAGATGCTCAATGACCTGGACCCAGGATATCTATAATATTGCCTAAAGCTCTCGGATGAAGAATGTGATTGATACCTCTGCTCCTCTGGCACAATGGAACTTTCTACAATGAGAGTAAAATTTGTGTAGGAGACGGGCTTTTTTGTGGTCCAGTCTGAGACTATGGAATGAACTCCCGCTGGAACTAAGTCTTAGTGTTACAAACCTTACCATCTTTCGCTCCAAGTGCAAGACATGTTTCTTTGATGTGCCTTCTCTAACATAAACATATAGCAATATATATATTTAAAAAATAAAACAACCCTACCAAAACAAAGCATTCCATTGCCCACACTTTTCTTCTTTGAGAGGATGAGACCCCAAACAATATGTGACAGATGTTAGTCATGTCGCTTAAGGCGCTACTGGAAGACAGATACCGCAGTGATGAGTGAGGTATAAGAACTTATTGAGACTAAAATAGAATAACCATTGGCACATCCTTACACTTTAAACTGAAGACAAAAAAATGTTGGGTGAGAAGGAAGGGAAGAAACACCAGTAGTGTGAAGATCTTTCTATCTCAGGTTGTCTGCCTGTCTGAATTTTGTTCAAATCCTTCTAGGGATACCTTATTCAAAATGTTAATAGAGATGATTAAAAAAGAAATATTGTTTGTGATCATTATTTATACTGCTAAGTCAAGTAATACTGAGGAGACTCAGTAGGAGGCTACATTAATTTTTTAATGTATGAACAAAACAAGTTTTGTGATCAGCAGTTTTTGTAAACAGGATTACCCTTCAGTTTAGTAACATTGCCAGGGTTTTTAATGAAATAATGATGGTAACTGCAGCACAATTAAAAAAGCAAAGTGCAACATCAATGCTGTCTTTGCACAGCAGATTTTAAAACCTAAGCCCAAGGAAAGAACAAAAGATACATTATTCCAATTACTTCCTCCTCTAGATCATGATGTAATTTCAACAACAGAAACTGATTCCATCCTAAGGTACTTTATTTGGAATCTGTAATAACTATTAAAAGGGAAAAATATTCTTGAAAATATTGAATGAGAACAGATTGCAATAGTAAAAGAAAACAAGAAAATATCACAAAAACGATGAGACTTGCGATCAGATTATGCCTAAAACTTATATTTTGCTCTATTTGCCTTATAAGGGAAAAATCATTGGTGCAGAGTGGACATTGGCCCATAAGTTTGTTGAAAGAAGCCCTCAAAATTCATCCCAAAATTGAACCTGGATTTTCTCACCTGAATCTTAATTTGGCTCTTACTATATTATTATTCACGACTGAGATTTCACCACCAGGGATTTCTCTGTTTAAAGATATTTCTGGCAATAAATGAAATGAGGGAGATAATAGTTGTTACAACTATGTCATTCTTAAATATTTTTTCAGAAAACAAATTAGAACTTTATCCTTTCCCAAAGTGTCATTTTCATCATAGCTAGGAAATCTTTCTTAAATGTACTGGGGAAGGGAACTCGGTTGAAGAACTGCGTTTTCCATCTGATCTTATAGAACAATGCAATGGTGCTCTTAGACTCTGGAAATAGATGGAACCTCACCAATAAATTTCCTGTTTTCCTATTTTAAGTGGCATCTAGGACAAAGAAATACTGATTGTTGTATGTATACTTCCCTGATACAAAATACAAAACCTTTGCTTAATAATCAATTGTTGTGGTGTGGCAGTATTATTACTCTGATCAGCAATGGACAAGGTTTGGCTTCAGACCCCAAAAATGAGAGAATTCTGAGTGTTGGTTGAAAGCATTCTGACGTGACTAAGAAAACACCATGTAGGGTGTGTGTAATGTATATTTTTGACTGCAAGATACAGAAAACTGTTATCAGGTACATTTTTCTGATAATATTAAAAATTAGCTGATGCTGGTACAGGACATGGCTATGCAACTTTCATTTTCTTTACTTGTTTGCTTACAAAAACTTATATAAAAATGAAACTAAGCATGACTAATTTAGACAGTACAATGTGCATGCTGTTCATCATGTAAATATTTCTCTCTTGTAAAATGGTTTTTGATTCTGCCCTTACTTCATATGCTTTACATTTTAGGGAGTGCACTATGTTTCATAGCAGCCTTTTCAAGTTTTTATTGTGTTACAGGGGAGAAAGGAGGTCAGAAAATGTCACGTGGTCAGTCTCGTGTGTGTGTCAGAGGTGTTCATTTTCAGCTACATGGAAGAAAAAATTGGAATTCACTCTGTATATGTGACAGTGTTTCTGAGGACAAGTATTCAGATGCAGTATTGTCAAGCTATTTTTAGCCAACTGCTGTCCCTACAGTGCTGTTTAAAGATTCAATTCAGACTGCTAATAGGTATATTTATAACCATTCTGTCAACTGCCACAGCATGAATGCTGTTACAGATGATAATTCTATTCTTGGAAGCAGTACCATGGTTACCGTTACCCTGGTCGCTCAAGTAGAAGCTATACATCTGTATACACTTGGTAAAAATTTAATACACTAACACATTTTTACACTGTGAGAAAGATTATGGTGGACACACAAAGCAAGGCATGATACTAACAGAAATAATAAATACAGAAGATTACATTTATATCAGAATTGGCTGGTACATTTTTGTTGGTTAAGCAAATACCTTTTTTTCTTTTTTTGTTTGTGCCCTGTGGGCACAGGTGAAGCTTGGAATCTGTGAGTGTGAGAGAAACTGTAATAAAATGTAATTTTTCCTGCATTTATTTCTTGAATTTAATTTAAAACCGTATAAGTTCTTAAGTGCCTTATTTTAACTGCTTCATATCAAATGGCCCATATGTATTCACTTGGGTACAGGCTAGAAGACTATAATTATTACTGCTATTATATATTTGTATATAGCACCATAGGAGTTTAAGAAGCATTACGGAGAGAATGAAGGCACTATGTCCTCCCCAAAGAGTTCATAATCTTATTGTACTGAAGAGATTCATATATCAACATAGCCAGACATGCTGGACTAATTTAAATTATGCTAGATTTAGGAGCTTGGAGTCAGAGAAGCCTTTGTAATTTAAACCCATCAGCAATGTGAATAACTGGATCCTAATCTTTGAGGAATGGACTCTAAGATGTAAATATCATATACTGTACAATATGATCATATAAAGCTGTTGCATGAGCCTTTTTTCCCTGTAAAAAGCAACCTAAGACAATAACCCTCATCTTACTGATCAATGCTCAAGAATTTTGACAGCTTTCCTGCTGCATCTAGAAATGAATCATAGTCTTTGAGAACAATAAACCTTTGGCATGCTGTCGGGTTATATCAGTTTTACTTTCTTCCTGGTATAGATTTGGAAAAAATAGCTTCTCTGGGTGATGAATTCTAATTCAACTGCTAATTCCAATTGTGCCTTGCCTTTACATTCAGTAGACAAAGTAAAAAATCTGTTTTGGCTTTTTCACATAGCTACTCTGATCACACTGAATGTGTCAGTGTTTCTCTGCAGATTATATATCAACTATGGATCACAGCCTTCTGAAAAACTGAAAAATAAAGCTAATGTTGTAATAAAAATATTTTATTAATAAAAAGTGAGAAGATGGATATTTGAGTCTTCTGCAAAAGACTGCATTTAGTATTTGATATTGATTTGTTAAGCTGTACAATTCTGAAACACAAGGGAGAATCAACAGAAAAGTGAGAACACAAGGAAAAGTTCCCAAGTAATCCAGCACCTCAGAGTGTTTTCATTATAAGTTTGTTAGCTAAAAAAAACTACGGTAGCTTTCATTTATTCTGTGTAGTTAGTGAGAAGAAAGTGATAAAATCTCTTGTTCTTATTTTAAGGTTTTCAGTATTTTTTTTTAATCATCTACTCATAACAGTTCATAGCTTGGATGAATGCACAAAATAGGATATTGTGCTGACTCAGTGGTTAGCAATAGCATTGTGCTTTGGGTGGATCATAGATCTGTATTCTACCAAAAAATGGGGATTGAGTGTGAACAGTTGTAGACCTAGATTTTCAGAGGCTGACCTCCATTTTTACATCCAAAGTTCCACAACTGATCCCAAAATTATTTGCTCCAGTAATGAACATCACTTGGAAAGCTAAGTGACGAATTGTGCCCAGAAATGAAGTAGTTGTCCAAGCAACCAAAATTGTGAGTCCACATGAATTCTCTCAAAACTGCAAGTAGAAAAGTAGAGTCCCAATTAAAGCTGGACTCAAAATTTGGCCCATGATAACCAGAATTTGTGTATATGTTTTAGCATTTGTAAGGTGCTAAATGCTATGGAGATGAGCATGATGTAAAAATCTAGATTAGATAGATCATATAATGCCCAGGGGAAGGAGTATTCCATTTCTTGACTTATCTTTAGTTGGGGGAAGAAGCAGCAGCAGAGACATCATGTTAGTAATATAAATAGAGTGGAATTTCACAGCCGTGGGAAGAGAAGCAGTTAATTGGGGGGAGGGGAGGAGTGTCATATGATGCACACCTTAAAACATATCACATCTTTGAGATATAATACCACTAGGCATGTACAGTGTTACAGTAAGTTGATTGTGTCAAAGACCACCACCCATCCTCCAAAAGCTGACAGGTATAGGTAGATACAATACCAAATTGACTTACTAGGTCACTGTACCTGGAATGTTTCTCAGAACTGGTGGTTTTTGTTTGAGAGGAGCTTTTTCAAAGATGAGATGCAGGTGGATGACACGTTATCTTAAATTATGTTCCTGGGGCAGAAAGAAAAAGGGTATGAAATCAGGAAAGATGCTGTCAAAAGACAGACTTGAATTGATTGGAGGGAATAGGAGATTTAAGGTAAGATGGTGGAACTGTAGACAAGTGCTGAGTTGTGAAATACCTTCAAAATGAAAAAATTAAATTGGACTTATATACAGAGAAGGAGAGAGACTGAGTGGTGTAGAAGGGAGGCTGGAGAGTGGGAGATAACTAGATTGCAATCTTGTAGAGAATTGTGAAGAAAAGTTGAATTCTGCTGAGATTGTACAGAAGGAAGTGGCAAGAATTGATGTGCAGGCTTGAACCATCCAGTGAGTAGAAGAGAAAGTCACATCAAAGATAAGGCTGTAAACTTGGGAAACTGGAAATATGATGGTGTTGGAGACAATGATAAATGAAGTGGTAAGTGGGGCAAGAGAGTTCAGAAGATAGTTTGATTTTTGGACTTTTTTTTTGTTGGAGGTAATGACATTCCGGAGGTGATTTTGGAGAAACAGGCAGAGAGAAAAATTTAAGTCTGGTAAAACAAGATATATTTCCAATCAAAAATATAGGTGTATCAGTTTTTTTTTTCTATAGGTCCTCCATCTTAAAAAATAATCAAACCTCTTCCAGGACATTACATTAAAATGTTTGTTAGGGCGTAGATAATTTTCTGAAGAATAATATTGGCGTAGTCTCTTCAAACCCTAATTATTAGATTCTACTAAATCATATTCTAGAGGCTAAATTATACCATATCTGTAATCTCAGCAAAAGAGAGTATTTAAAGATAACTCTGCTACCCACAGAAACTAATATTAAACTGCTAGAACAATTGCATATACAAACTGGGAATCTGGACAACTACTACTTGTACAGTGTAATAAATCAAAGCATGCTTCAGGGCTTTCAGTGTTCTGTTGTAATGTCCACGTTGGACATTACTGCGGGGCTAGTTAGTGCACTGTAGATTCACACCATAACTTGCTATGCAGGAACGTCTCATGTAGACAAGCCCTCAGTCTTTTTTATTATTTCCAGAATGAGAGTGATGGTTAGGTTCATGCTCACAAAAGCTTCTGCCAATTATCTCCCTACTCCGAACTTTACTATTATGGGGAAGAAAGAAGAGGTAAGGCAGAAGCAGCCTCAGTAGTTGTTGTGGAATTCTCAGATAGCCTTGATCCCTTTCAATTTACTTTTTGGCAAAGACATAATACAGAACCTATCCTGGTTTTATTGGTCGATGATCTTGTGTTGATAATGGACAAATGTCAAGTGAGAAGAGTGCCTTCAGTATCATTGGCCATAAATTATTAACACATCTTCACATCCTCATAGTGGTAGATGGAATTATGTTTGAGTGGCTGCATTCTTTTCTAGCTCAGGCCTGGTCTATACTACCCGCCTGAATCGGCGGGTAGAAATCGACCTCTCGGGGATCGATTTATCGCGTCCCATCGGGACGCGACAATCGATCCCCGAATCGGCGCTCTAACTCCACCAGCGGAGGTGGTAGTAAGCGCCGCCGACAAAAAGCGGCAGAAGTCGATTTTGCCGCCGTCCTCACAACGGGGTAAGTCGGCTGTAATACGTCGAATTCAGCTACGCTATTCACGTAGCTGAATTTGCGTATCTTAAATCGACTCCCCCCTGTAGTGTAGATGTACCCTCAGAAGGCTCAGAGAGTGGTTTGGGGCAGTTCTTCTCCACCATGAGTGGTTTTGGGAATTTTTCAGGAGTCTCTCCTACCAGTCTTGCTTTTATAGGAGTCTGCAAGGGGAGATTGACAGATTGGGTTCCAGTTCTATCAATACGTTGCTGATATTTGGTTTTACATCTTTTTTTCATGGAACCCACATGGTTAGGCTGCTTGGTGTCTGGCTGAGAGCTAATTGGTTGAAGTTCATCGGGGATGGAACAGATGATCCTAGTTGAGGAAAACCACAAGAAAAGATAGAGGATTTATCTGTTTCTTTTAGGGTGTATGACTACCTCTTGTTAATAAGGTAAAACAATCTGGGGTTCATATTGGATACTCTGCTTTTTAGGATGTCCAGTTAATGGTGTCCAAGAGCACTTGTTTCCATAAGTTATTTAGAGTCATAAGGACTACAATGCTTTCGATCCTGTGTATTTTAGTGACCACCATTCCTTTGGTGCTCCAGCCACATGATTGAGATCAGCTGGGATTCTCAAGCTGACAGTCCCTAGACTTGTGCATTGAGGGGCAGGAATTCACTTCCCACTTGGCATGTCAGTCTGATTCTTTCAAACTTCAGGATATGTTGTGAGGCCTATAATTTCCCCCTATATATAGATTTATTGTGAGGGGATGTAAAGGGTTGGGCCATCCTGAGCACCCTTTTTGGCCAAATGTGGCATTGTGGGTGAGTTCCTCCCCCCCCCCCCAACCTTTCCTCAATTCTGTATCAATTTTTATGCACAGATCAGGGCAATGAAAAGCCAGACCAAACTAGTCAGAAGTGGTGTTTCCTCTTCAGTGAAGCCCCAGGAAAAGAGCAGATGTAATAAGAAATCAAAGCCCCTTACCTGAGGACCCAGGATGAGTGCTCCCAAAATAAAAGTCCAAAACAGTCTTTATGCATGGTCAGGATAACCTTCCAGAGCTGGAAGAAGATGTCCATTTCTTCTGATCAATTGTTCTCCATGCCCGCTGAAGGTAGGACAAGAAGTAATTGGTTGAATCTGCAGCAAGGGAGATTCAGGTTAGATATTAAGAAAAACTTTTTTTATAAGGATAGTTAAGCATTGGAAAAGGCTTCCAAGGGAGGTTATGGAATCCCCATCATTGGAGGTTAAGAACATGTTGGACAAACACCTGTCAGAGATGGTCTAGTTCACTTGGTCCTGGCTCAGTGCAGGGAACTGGACTTCTTGAGGTCCCTTCCAGCTAGACATTTCTATAGTTTGACTCCTATCTCCATTCAATTCATGATGCCAGCCTCCATCACCCACTTGTCAAATTTTCAAACAAGCACCTTCATGATTTTTCCCATGCTGCCCCTCATGCCCCAAAGCTGCATAGGTCAGAGGAAAAGTGCAGGCTACATGCCCTGGACATCAGAAAGGCTCTGGCCTTCTACATTGACAGGATCAAGCTGTTCCATAAGTCAATACAATTATTCGTTGCTGTGGCCAACAGAATGAAAGGTCACCTGTATCCACAAAGAATTTCTTCTTGGATCATTGCCTGCGTTCACTTCTGCTACGACCAAGCGAAGTTGCCACCCCTGGCAATTGTCATACCCACTCTACCAGGGTGCAGGCCTCTTTGGCATCCTATCTGGCCCATGTGCCTATCCAGGGCATCTGTAGAGTGGCCACCTGGTCATCTGTCCACACTTTTATGTCCCACTATGCATTGACCCAGCAGGCCCAGGACGATGCTGGCTTCAGTAGGGCAGTACTGCAAGCCTCTAAGCTGTGAATTCCGAGCCCACCTCCCTGGGTACGGCTTTTGAGTCACCGAAAATGGAATTGACATAAGCAAGCACTTGAAGAAGAAAAAACGCTTACCTACCTTTTCATAACTGTTGGTCGAGATGTGTTGCTCATGTCCATTCCATTTCCTGTCCCACCCCTCTGTCAAAGTTGCCAGCAAGAAGGAACTGAGAGGGCTCAGGCCTGGTGACGCCTGATATACTGCCACATAGGAGCGCCACTCCAAGGGGTGCCACAGCTGGCCCTATGAATACCGCTAAGGCAGAAATCTCCAACTGTGCTCGTGGGCGAGCGCGCACATACAAAATGGAATGGACATGAGGAACATATCTCAAAAAACAATTTTGAAACTTGTGGCAATCAGGGAAGTCCTGAACTATTGGAAAAAGGCAAATACAGTGCCCATCTTTAAACAAGGGAAGAAGGAGAATCAGGGGAATTACAGACTGCTCAGCCTCTCCTCAATCCCCAGAAGAAAAATGGAGCAGGCATATGACTTATGAGGCGAGGCTGAGGGAACTGGGGTTATTTAATCTGCAGAAGAGACGAGTGAGGGGGGATTTGATAGCAACGTTCAACTACCTGACGGGGGGTTCCAAAGAGGATGGAGCTCGGCTGTTCTCAGTGGTGGCAGATGACAGAACAAGAATGGTCTCAAGTTGCAGTGGGGGCGGTCTAGGTTGGATATTAGGAAACACTATTTCACTAGGAGGATGGTGAAGCACTGGAATGGGTTGCCTAGGGAGGTGGTGGAATCTCCATCCTTAGAGGTTTTTAAGGGCCGGCTTGACAAAGCCTTGGCTGGGATGATTTAGTTGGTGTTGGTCCCACTTTGAGCAGGGGGTTGGACTAGATGACCTCCTGAGGTCTCTTCCAACCCTAATATTCTATGATTCTAAGTAGTTTTTGTGATTTGTGCGTGTGGAACTGGAACTGAAGACCAGACATAGTATCCACTTTCACCAGCTTTGCTTTTGGATGGTGTTCATTTTTTAATATTACCTTCCTATTTAGAAAGCACTTTTTAACCTCTCTTGGAAAAACAAAACAAAACATGGGCATCTGAACTATTTTTGCAAAATCCAAAGGTTATGAAAAATATTTTAAGAGCATCACCAAACCCAAAATTAAGTTTGGTTATTATGAAAAACAAAGGGTACACAATACATAAAATAAATTATGTAGAGCCTTAGTCACTTACAAAGGACTCAATTCTGAATAGTTGATACATATTTATATTTTGCTGCGAGTTGTTTAGAGCTATATTATAATGAAGTCTACTAGGAATGATGTAAGATGATTTTGAAGGATAATTTGAAAATACATCAGAACCTACATTGGATAAAATGTAGTTTCTTGCGGTAATGAAAAGAAATGAAATAAAAAAAAATCTGTTTTTTTGTTTTGTTTTTGTTTTTAAATTCACTGCTCAGGGATATTGCCTACTGAGTTGTAATTTTCTGTAGGATTTAGTGGCATTGTCATCTAAGAGTACTTATTCTTTCTCAATGTGTGGATGCAAGTTGGTATTACGCATCCTTAGGGATAAGGTGAGTCAGATATTTGGTTTTGTCTTTCTGTAGGAAATGTCAATAATTTAAAGATTTACGAGATACGTTAGAGAATATATTCAACAGGTACCGAAAGAGGTATGTAATGAAGATGTTCATATATTCTGAGAAGTTGGATAAAGCAAATGCATCTGGTTGTTTCCAGAATATGAAATAAATACAATTTCTAGGGAAAGTAAATAATAATCTAGTTGATATTTTGAATCTCAAATTAATGTTTTGTATATAACTTATGACCCATGAGGAGAGGTACTTGTAACTTCAGTGTTAAGGAAATGAGAAATTGTATATATTTGGTCAGTTATTTTGCATAATATTTTTAATTTTGCTTTGTTGATCATTTCAAAGCTTTAGCAAAGGTAGCTGACTCGTGTTTATAATGCATTAGTATTCCCCTCTCTCTCTTTTAGAGTTCAGATAACATTAATTTGAGATCCCCAATCAAGTGGCTTATAGTTGTTTCCTCGAGTTACAAAAATATAGACCCTGATATTGGTTAACTTTGTATACCAGTGCTGCAGTGAGAAGCAGAACCTAGTTGTTATTTTACATAATACCATGCAATTTGCCTCCGGTGACCTAACCCACTAAGCCAGGTTTGAACATTTAATATAGCACAAATAGCAATTTCAGTTTTCAGCAACCCAGGTACCAGAAAGTAAATAACTGAAAGTGTCAGCAGGCAGCTCATAGACAAATAAAAGCTCCAAACCATTGCTAGTTTTTGACAGCAGGTATAACTCCAATAGATACTGTTTTCAAGTGTTTGTACTTGAAGTCCCACCTTTTCTGCACAGCTTTAGTTTTGACTCTTGATGTAGATACAGATCTGTGGCAGATGTGGCAATCTCTTATAATTCTCCAGAAATTCCCTGAGAGATTCTTGAATATCAGAAATTACCTACAAAGAATGTTTTTCCTGGCACATTAATAGACTGAAACAGGACCACAGTGAGCTAGTGGAAATTACTTCTTCCTTGACCTTGTTCATACACTTGTACTTCCTATTAATCTGTCATTGCACTCAAAATGTTGGTTTGCATAACACTCTGTTAGCAGTTGTGATGATAGTAGTGCAGTGATTAAATAAGAGCTTGATGAGGGAGAAAAGGTTTTTATTTTAAATGTTATAATGGTCAGTGACTGAGAAATGGATTGAATACATTTTAATTCATTTGTGATTCACGAGATAGTCAAGAGAAGGGGGTGGAGTGCTTCAGTGTAAACAAAAAACAAAAAACAACAACAACAAAAAAAACCCTAATGGAATGCAACATTGGGCTGAGATTTTAAAACACAACCAGGAAATTCTCATAACCGCTTTTATTCTACTCCTTTCTATGAATGCTGTAGCACAGGATGGAAAAAAAATCCTATTTTTTCATCCATTCAAACAATA
Organism: Trachemys scripta elegans; assembly: GCF_013100865.1. Taxonomy (NCBI): domain Eukaryota; kingdom Metazoa; phylum Chordata; order Testudines; family Emydidae; genus Trachemys; species Trachemys scripta. Next base: position 272,859,313 of record NC_048299.1, on the reverse strand, counting down.
ATTTTTCAAACTTGACCAAAACAATCTTTTTTTTAGACTAAGTCCCAGGTAGGATATTTTCTGGGTGAAGGGAATAATTTTGCCAAAATTATAATTGTTTCAGAATAGAGGGTTTATACTTCTATAGATTCATAGATTCTAGGACTGGAAGGGACCTCGAGAGGTCATCGAGTCCAGTCCCCTGCCCTCATGGCAGGACCAAATACTGTCTAGACCATCCTGGATAGACATTTATCTAATCTACTCTTAAATATCTCCAGAGATGGAGATTCCACAACCTCCCTGAAACCCTTTTATCTACAGTAGTAAAACGTTGATAATCCGATTCTGTAATTACAGTTCACAGCATGTTTCTTTTACTGTTTTCATGCTGTGAAGGGAAAATTAATTGATGTTCATATTATATACTACCTCAGGTAGGGTTGCCAGGCATCTGGTTTTCGACTGGGCCATTAAAAGTCCAGTCAGTGGCACAGCGGGACTAAGGCAAACTCCCTCCCTGCCCTGGCTCCACCCGGCTCCCGGAAGTGGCTTGCATGTCCCTGTGGCCTCTAGGTGCAGGAGTGGCAAGAGAGGCTCTGCGTACTGCCCTGCCCTGAGTGCTGGCTCCGCAGCTCCCATTGGCTGGGAACAGCTGCCAATGGGAGCTGTGGGAGCAACACCTGCAGGTGAGGGCAGCATGTGGAGCCCCCTGGCCACCCCTCTGTCTAGGGGCTGCAGGGACATACCAACTACTTCCGGGAGCCACCTGCGGGAAGCGCTGCCGGAGCCCGCACCCCAAACCCCCTGCCCCAAACCTGAGTCCCTTCCCGCATCCAAACTCCTTCCTAGAGCCTGCACCCCCTCCCGGAGTCCAAACCCCTCGGTCCTAGCCCAGAGCCCCCTCTCCTGCACCACAAAACCCTAGTCCCACACCAGAGCCCGCACCCCCAGCTGAAGCCCTCATCCCTTCCTGCACCCTAATCCCCTGCCCCCAATCAGAAAGTTGGCAACCCTAACCTCAGAAATCCTACATGCCTTCTTTTTGGGTTTGAGTTTTCGTACATCTAACAATTGAAAAAGATTTTAGTACTGGCACATTTAGGCTTTCAGTGTCTTTGGTTATCACTCACAATTGTTATTGAAGAACTGTGCTAAAACAACAAACATCATAGTGACATTATGGTCCATAATTCTTTTTTATTGTAGTGGCTAATGTAATGAGATCTTCAGCTAGTGGTTTCCCCAAAGGCCTAGAATATGAGAGCTTTACCATTCTACCATTTTAAATACAGTTTCTCACTAGACTTTCCCAGATCTCTAACTTACTTTCTTACTCAAACAAACCATTTTGAAACTGTGTTTTTGTTTTAAAAAGTGTCCCAATTCTTCCTTTTTTTACACATCAAGCTCAAATAATCATTGTGTTCTTAAAATCATATGGGAATCAACGTTTCAAATTTTGTTACAACAGTGACAAATCTAAAAATCAGAATATTAATAATTTGAATAAATATTATGTATGTAGATGTCAATGTTAGCTTTCAATGCATACTTATGTATTTTAATGTTGATTAGAGAGATCTCAGTAATTAAGTATGAAACCAGTTTCCATTATAAAGTCACATTTCAGCTCACTTGAAAGTCTGAATTGAAAAAGTATGAATTTTTACCTGATTTACTCTGAAGGCCAAGAGAATGTTTTTGCGAAGTTTTATGAAAATTTGTCACATTGTTTTGAGTTACAGGTAATTTACAATGACTTTGTATTGAAATGTTGACTTATGTTTATCTCGCTCAAGCTCAAAAACTTCTTGATATAGCATCAGACTGTCCATTTAGTTAAATCGCCTTGTAAATGTGGGCACTGGCTCTACTGGAACAGAACAGTGGTGCTGTTTAGTGAAGGTATTAACAATTTTTATTGTGGATGATTTTTGGCCTCGTCATGCTCCCACTCATCTCACAATTGGAGTATTTTACTATTTATTTCAGTGGTAGTAGGATTGGGCACTACATTACTATGTGAGCATGCTGCAGTTTAACAGGAAGGGAAGTTCCTTTCAACAGTGATCTTCCTTTAGCTTAAGTGGTAAGGCCTGTTGCATTGGAGCAAGAAGATAAAGTTTACAGTTCTCCCTCTGCATGTGTTCTATATTATTCTTTATTTGTATTGTGGTAGCATCTAGGTGCTGCAATCAGTGTCCCACTGTGCTAGGTGATGTAAGCGTACAATAAATAGTTCCCGAGAGTCTAAATATATAAAGAGATAACAGATGGAAAAAAACAAACAAATGGTGGAGGAGGGGATGATACACTGGGCCAGAATAAAATATGAAATAATAAACAACATGTTCAGGATACCAGCTGCCTAGTCATTGTTGAGAGTTTTGTCATTGAGACTTGTTAGCTTATCTATATTTAAGTTTGCAGCCTTGGCCTTTTGTAAGGTCAAGTTTGATTTCCCCCCTCCCCCCCCCGCCTCAAAATCTGCACTCCTCACTGCAAATGAAATGAAATACAAATTCTTGTGATTTCAAATGTTCAGGCTGTGGATTACTGTTCCTGAGTCAGTATTATTGCAAGATGATTTTCATCATAATTGTGTCTGAGTGCCCTCTTCCCTTCCTACAAAGGTTAATCGCTCTGCATCTGACAGGCACATTCCTGTTCTCAGTGCAACTGACACCCAGAATGTCAAAAATTCTGAAAATATCGTAAAATTCTTAGCTAATAATAAGGATATGTCTACACTTGGAGCTAGGGATATAAGTCTCAGTTTGAGGAGACAACCCATGTTATCTCTCATCAAGCTAGTGCACTCAAAATAGAGTGAAGTTGTTTTTATGAGTGGCTGGAGAGGCTAGCCACTATGAGTATATGCCAGCTAAGAGAATATAGGTTTCTGAATGGCACCATCTCAAGAAAGCTAGCCCCTCCTGCTGCTTGCATCGCTGTGGCAACATTCTATTTTTAACGTACTAGCTTGATGAAAATTAGCCTCATAGTGTCTCAAGATGGGAATCACTCCCTCAGCTTGAAGTGTAGACATCTACTCAAAGATATCTGGCTCCCACGGAGTGGAAAGTGAGCGTACTATTCTAGATGTATCAGTTCAGATGAAGTTTTTAACAATAGAATCTTGTAATGACTATTCTTTTTTTTGTTTTTGTTTTGTTCTGTTAAAAGAAAAACACATTGAAAAGGTTCTTATTGAGAGAAAATTAGCTTTTAAAGATTGGGTTTGTTTAGACTAGAGAAGAGAAGACGCGGGGGAGACATAAGTTTTCAAGTACATAAAAGGTTGTTACAAAGAGGAGGGAGAAAAATTGTTAACTTCTGAGGATAGGACAAGAAGCAGTGGGCTTAAACTGCATCGAGGGAGGTTTAGGCTGGACATTAAGAAAAACTTCCTAACTATTAGGGTAGTTAATCACTGAAACAAATTGCCTAGGCAAGTTGTAGAATCTTCTTATTGGAGATTTTTAAGGTAAGGTTAGACAAACACTTGTTGGGGTGGTCTAGATAATACTTAGTCCTGCCATGAGTGCAGGGAACTGGACTTGATGACATGTCTAGGTCCCTTCCAGTCCTATGATTCTATGATTCCTCTTCTGTAATTTGAATTTGTTTCATCTAGTAAGAAAATACCCCATGCTCATTAAAGTAGTATTTAAATTTTTAGTTTAGTTGTAAACAACGCTATTCAATATTCAACATTTATTCCTCCTTCCCCTACATAAAGTATATGTTAGGAAATGATAGGAGATGGTTTTATAGTGATACGAATCTTACTGACCCAGAATTCATAGATGTTTATTTCTGAATTTCTGGGAATAGGCACAGATTATAATGATTGTCCCTAATTTGACCCAGTCATAAGCAATACATTTAAAAAAAAAGTACAGATTAGAGGTAAGAAATGATTCTGCTGTTCACCTCTTCTATATCTGCTTCAATGGCAATAAAATACACTGGAATATTAATTAATAACACAGAGGGAGATTGTGTGTGTGTGTGTGTATGTGTGTAGGACTATACATATAGATATGAATAAAAGTAAAAATGTTAATCTTTCACTATCGCTAATTCCAAATAAATCCAAATGGAGCACTAGTTTCATTGTTGTTTTGGGGAGGGAGGGAAATTGGCTTACTGATGGAGAGACAGCTCTGTAAAATAAGTAATTTAATTCCTGAAAAGAGAAGACTGAATAGTTTGTGAAATCTAAGTAAGTCATACTCCTGGTAGTGGTTGTTCAATTTGCCTCAGCAAATATTTTATTAAACTCACTTTTGATAGTGTGTGCTGGGTGATTTACTCAAATGTCAACATTCTTTCATAATCACTATCAAAGCTATAAATATTTTTGAAGGTATTATCTGTTTTTTCTATAAACGTATCTATTCTGAACAAAGTAAAGCCTGTATATTCCTATGTTGTAGCGTTATTTATGAAACTTTAGTATGTTTCCAAAATTTTTGCTGTAAATCAATGAGTTTGAAAAGTTCTGTTTTTTCCTAGTACATAGATTGGGGATGAAAATTGGGCACTAAATACCTCAATCCTCTTTACACAACAGCATATTAGATTATTATAAATGTATTAGAGGAAAGCCTTGTACCCTGTGATGGCTGTGTTTTTGGGACGTTTTGTGGAAGGGAGTAAAGACATTGCTGAATTATAAATAATTCCTTCCATCCTGCTCACTTAACAAAAAAAGATTCAGGCAGTTAACTCAGGTTAACTCTGCAGTGAAGACATCCCTGAGAGGTCTGAGCTGCCTTAATTCCACATCAGTGTAGTTGTTCACTCTTAAATCCAATTAAAGTGATTTAGATGTCAACATTAACTATTTCACTGCTCATTATTTTAATAAAAATAACAAGTTAATGTGCGTATCTTTTAGTCCCCAGTGCGCTACCCCCCTCTTCTTAAATTGCCATAGCTCCAACTTCCCTGTGACATTTGTGTTTTCAATACAAAATTCTGCAGAATATTGAACATTTTAGGGGTGATGTGAAATAATTGTTTTAATGTCAAAGTAGAATTTCTCGGGTGACATGGAAACCAGGGGCCTTACTGCAGAATTCCGTTTGATGCGCAGCATACAGGGCCTTGAATTTTGGTCTTATGATGTCCAGAGGGCTGTGTGTGTAAATGTTTGAGCGCTGTGCATATGTGACAGTTTTTGAATGCAAACATATATTTCTGGCCCCATTTTTCCATTATCCTCTTCTCCATTGACTTCACCTTATTTGACCACCCATGGAGTTGTGTGATGTGGTTAATGAAGGAAGAAGCAGTCTGTTAATCTTCTGAATGTATCATTTGCCTACTTAGCAAAAGGTGAGAACGTTGACACAGTTACTGGCGCAGAACGTTATGAGCCTGCCAAGAGAATCGCCTTCTTAGGATTTATTAAATCAGGTTTTTCTTAAGAACCTCCATGGTCTATCTCCAAAGATACCCATGGTTTTTCTACTAAAAAACAAAACCCCAAACTCTCTTGTTCAAGGGAAAGCTCATAGGCCATTGTCATTTCCAAGTACATAGAGAGATCATTTTTAAGTTTTGATGTGGTTGTTGTGATGCAAGACAAGGATCAAATATGAGATTCTTTTCCAGAAGGATCTACATTTCTCATTATGTAGATATGGAACAAGGCCACATCTTAGCTTATAGTTCCTCTGTGTGTTGTGAGTCAGCTTTCCCACTACTGCGGTATCCTTCAGCTGCTTGAGCCATAGTTCACCTTAAGGAGACTTCCAACAGAGAGCAGTCATTGATAACTATGTGCATCATTTGTGTTGCTAGATTCCTGTTCCTCTTAGGGATTTTCTTTTTCCATTTCTGTCTCTTGTCTCCTTTTCATCTTACAGTTTGTGAGGCCATTGATGTACAGTAGAACCTTAGTTCTGAACACTTTGGGAAGGGAGGTTGTTCACAACTCTAAAATGCTTATAACTCTGAACAAAACGTTATGATGGGTCTTTCAAAAGTTTACAACTGAACATTGACTTACATGGCTTTGAAATTTTACTATGCAGAAGAAAAATGCTGCTTTTAACCATCTTAATTTAAATGAAACAAGCACAGAAAGTTTCCTTACCTTGTAAAATCTTTTTTAAACTTTCCCTTTATTTTTTTAGTAGTTTAGGTTTAACACAGTACTGTACTGTATTTGCATTTTTTTTGTCTGCCTGAGTGCGTACTTCTGGTTCCAAATGAGATATATGGTTGACCAGTCAGTTCATAATTCTGAGGTTCGTAATTCTGAGGTTCTACTGTATGTCCAAATTGTAGCTGAAGGCAAAAAAAGGAAAGTGTGTGCAAAAAGCCTCCTTATTTCTCTATTTCACAAACAGCCTTGTGAAGTTAGTTGCCTTTGTATTCCAGCCCCCTTTAATTGTTGACTTGATAGAGATACAAGCTTGAATTATTCTAGCCTTGTTAGGATTGCAGCTAATCAACAAAATTTTAGCAGCATAGTAATGTTGGAAGGGCTTTGCTCTAATTATAATTTCATTTGCTGTACTATCATCCAACACGGAGAAGGTCGATGCAATGTTAATTTAGCGTGTTAGGCTCTTGAAAAGAAATTCACAAATACAATCCAATAACTCACTTATGTTCAACTATTAATAACCAGTCCTTGTGTTTAAAAGCCCAGGAAGGTAAATGAAGGTTTTCTTTGCTTCAGATTTAAATATACAATAAACCTGGTCAAAATATAACTATTTCCCCCTTCCTGTACTGTACTATACCAAAATAATCTTTAGTTAAAAGTTTAAATAAAAATCACAAGTTAGAGTTTCTGACCAATACCCAATATTTTGGGACAGATTCTATATCTTTGTAAATATCAAAGCATTTTAATAAACATAAACCACATATTTTTGATCTATCCAAACAAACAGATATTTTCAGCATGCTATGGGCATTGTGTTTGATAGTGAACAAGTAATTAGGGTTGTGCAAACTGTTCACATCAAAATTTGAAGCCAGGTGAATATTGCGTGATTTCAAGCTTTGAGTATTCTGGCAGATTAGCACCACTACTCCCGCCTCAGACCACAGGCTATTATGCAAATTTTTTTGAGAAAAAGTTTTGAATTAAATTTGCTTTAAGGTTTCAGGTTTGCATAGACATGAAACTCCAAGCAAACTCCAGAGTATGTGGAATCTCAAACACCCAACCAACTGATTGATCATAGTTTGTTGAAAGAGTAGGTAAATCTAAACTGGTGGTTTTTCTACCTCTCTATATACAATAGAAGGGAAAAACAGAATTGCTATACAAGACCTTCAGGAATGATTTATTAGTTACTCACTTTGGTTGCTGAGTCTGTTGAGAACCCCATTGAAGTCACAGTACAGGATCAAGGCTTAAGGATTGTGATCTCTGAAACGGTGCCACATGGAAGTCTTATGGTCATTAATAAGAATTTATGTATATGAGCAAGGGTGCACACACACCTTGCCTTGTGTTCTCACATAATTAACAACTGGATAACAGAAGAGAGGAAAGATGTGTACTGATATTACTGGTATATATGTTTTTGGTGTTAATCAGTGATACTATTAACTGCACAATGATCTGGTACTGTGGGATGGAAAATTCATTAAATTATTTAGGAAGTAGCTATGCATGAGAAAGTAAGAAATTTCTTGGTATAGTTATGTTGCCCCAGCATTACCAGAGATAGTGAATATTGGGTCTTTTTGCCTCTCTTCCCCCTCCCCACCCATTGGACCTAAAAAAGAGATACTTTCTTAATAGAAGAATTGCCTGTTCTGTGGGTTTTCTTTTAGTAGTAATATATAGAAATTTTGTGGAGAGAATAGCTCTTTAAACCATGTTGTACAATATGTACATATCACTTTCAAGAATGTCAATGTGTAGTGGCAGTCAAAAAGCTAACAGTGTTAGGAACCATTAGGAAAGGGGTAGCTAATGAAACACAAAATATCGTAATGCCATTATATAATTCCATGGTATGCCCACACCTTGAACACTGCGTGCAGTTCTGGTCTCCCCATCTCAAAAAAGGTATATTAGAATTGGAAAAGGTATAGTAAATGGCAACAAAAATTATTAGGGGGATGGAACAGCTTCCATATGAGGAGAGATTAAAAAGACGGGGAGTGTTCAGATTGGAAAAGTGACAACTAAGGGGGATATGATAGAAGTGTATGAAATCATGAGTAGTGTGAAGAAAGTGAACAAGGACGTGGTATTTACCCCTTCACATAACACAAGAACCAGGAGTCACCCAATAAAATTAATAGGCAGCAGGTTTAAAACAAACAAAAGGAAGTACTACTTCATACAGTGCATAGTCTACCTATGGAACTTGTTGCCAGCGGATGTTGTGAAAGCCAAAAGTATAACTGGGTTCAATATAGAATTAGATAAGCTCATTAAGATAGGACTATCAATGGCTATTAGCGAAGATGGTCAGAGATGCAACCCCGTTCTCTGGACGTGCTAAGCCTCTATGTGCCAGAAGCTGGGAGTGGTCGGCAGAGTATGGATCACTTGATAATTGCCCTGTTCTGTTAATTCCCTTTGAAGCATCTGGCATTGGCCACTGTTAGGATACTGGGCTAGATGGACCATTGATCTTGCCCCAGTGTGGCCGTTTTTATGTTCTTAGTATAGAAAAATACATTCTAAAATATATTATTCATTCATTTTCACTTATTTTGTAACTTGATCTTATAAGGCTGGGCTACACATCAGAACTGTTTGAAGCTGACTTCTAAGATTTCTTAACTTTTTTTTACCACACTTTTTTCTGTCATCTTTAATCACATACATTTTGCTAGTTCAAGCCAGTCTTTTAACTATTAATTATTTCACGTATTTTTAAAGAGTTTTCATTCAAAGGATCACCTTGATTCTGTACTGCTACTGTGTTGAAGAATGCCTTTATTATTAATGTGTTAGCACTGTATGAACATCAGCAGTGGAATTTCAATATATTTTCCATTACCTGTTTAAAGCAGTGCAGTATGTGGTTTAGAGTTAGTCTCAGGACCGGATTCTCTGGTATAATATTTTTGTGTGGTGTACAAGAACATCAAACACAGTATTCATTGGTATTATTAGGAAGTGTATAGCTGAATCCTTGTACCTGTTTATCTTGGTCCCTCTGCTGCTCTGTGTGAAGTTTCACTGCAAGTGGAATGGATGCCCACTGATATAAATTGAAATAATCTAGTATGTTCCATGTTGGCTGACACTTTCTCATTGCCCTCCAGATTACAGAAATCCTGTGTGTGAATACTCTTCGAAGGTGCCTGAAATTGAAATGGGTTGAAACAGTACTATTTAATCGTTGCTAGTATTTTGAGACAAAAGAGTGCCTGAAGTAAGGTGTCAAATATAAGTTTAAGTAAATCAAATGCATATAAATGTACAATAAATTGTTTCATAAGGATGCTTGTTATTAAAGTATGTTTTAAATGTAATATCAAACTCACATAAATAGCTTTACATTAAGTTATTAAATACATTAAAATGATAAATGTTCATATAATGACTATTTAGACATGGGGTTCTAATGGGTACATAATGTTTATTTTTGTTTAAAAAAAAAAAAACCTGCTTCAGTGAATATTTCTGAGAGAATTGCTCTTGTTTATTGGGCAAAAAGGAATACAATGGATGATTTATAACATTTCACAAAATGTTTTCACAAGAACATCAAATTAAAAAAGCCATGTTTAAACAATGGTAATGCTACACAATGCAAAGGCCAGGAAATTCAAACATATAATTTAATGGGCAAAGTCATGTTGAAGTTTCAATCTTTGAATGAATTTTAATTTCTTGAGTCCTTCTTGTCTGCTAGAATCTTAATGTTAATCAAATTTTAAAATATATTAATATATGTAACCAGGGTCTTGAGAACACTTACTCAGTGTACTGCTCTAATCTCTAAGCTTTTTAAATCAACACTTAGTCAAATTAAAATTTCACTTGACAGTCCAATTCTCTATTACAACTTGGACTGCTGACTAACTGAATTGTTTATAAAAAAGGAAAAAATAGTCATTCCCTCTATTTTCCGCTCTAACAGAAAACATTTTGCATTTAAGTTAAGGTTAGTTTAGTATTAAAAGTTTGACAAAATAAAAGAACAACTTTAAAAAAAAAAAGGCCCCCCCCCAAAAAAAAAAAAAAAGGGGGGGGGGATAAAAATGAACAAGTAAGGGAAGGTAGATAAATATTCAGCTAGATTTACAAATCTTAACTAAGAGTACAAATAAAAAAATCACATTGCTCATTCTAGAAACAGTCTTGTTTATCTGAAAAGGGTACATTTTTATATCCCAGTAATTAAAAATTTTGATTCAGGATCTTTGTTTTGGTTAACTTTTAATATCCAGGAACTTTATCTAATTCAGACTGAATAGCATAATGTATTGAAAAATTACGAAGACAAAAAAATATTTTGAAATAGATTTTTCTGTAGAGGAAATAAAGTTAAGGCTCATATTGAACTTGCTCATAGTGATTTTTGTGATAATTGGGCCTACAAATTTACCCTAATTGTGAGTTCAACTGTAAAAAGTGACTAAGTTCTTAAGATGTCACAATAACCTATGACAAATTTTCATGGGAGAAGTTATGAAAGGGAGACAGACTGAATGAGTCCCAACAAAAAGACCTACTGATATAACTCAGGGACCATGTTAAGATTATGCCTGATAAACAAGAAAACTGGGGAAGCAGAAATCAGTGAACCAAAACTGGTGTGTAGGAATTTAGGCCTAACTGGTACACAAAATAATGAGGATGTGCAATTCCACCCACCATTCCCTTTCTGGGTCCTTAAAAACAGAGAATTCAGGGAGAAAAAATGGCTATTGGAGTGAGCTGCATCATCATGGCTGGGACCCCGAGCCTTTGTCATTCTGATCCTGAGAGATTTCCTGACCAGACTGGGACAGAGAGAGGGACCCAGATGACATTATAACCTCTACTGGCTCGAGCTGAATCCTAAACACCACCTGGGGTGAAACAGGATTACATTTTAGCAACAAAAGCTCAAGCCCATCTCACCTAACTTTCTTTTCTCCCCAAAATGACATCTTTTACCATACAACGTGGGAGTGTCAGACAAGGGGTTTTTTCCTTCTGAAAACACTTCAGCTAAAGGGAACAAGAGATGTTGTTAAAATGAAGCTTTATTTAATACTTTGTATTTCAAATACTTTAACTGTTTTTCCTTTTCTTTCTTTTTAATTAAAGGTTAAAAGGATTTTTAATGTTGTTTGTCATGGGACTAAGCAGGCGGAGGTCTCTGTATACCAGGCGCCAAACATTGTTTAACGCTGTTTAATATCAAACAGTGACTGGGTTATGTTAACATCTTTGGGCCCCTATATTTCATCTAAATGATTACTCCATGACTTCTTTGATAGTTGAATTAAATGGTGGTGAAGGCAAATGGAAGTCACAGTGTCAATGCGTGGGAGCATTACTGGAGTTCCATGGGCTTCCTGACTGTTACCTCCCATTGGTACAGGCTGCTCCAGGTTTTAAGGATGTATGTATGTTCCTCACTGTAAACTGTGAAATGCTGCATTGTGAGTTAAATGACAGACACTTACCCTATTGCATCCTGTCTGATTCTTCAGTCCTTGACGAAGGAGGTTTCTAGGGTGTGGTTTCCTGCAACTGGTTGCTGATGCTGATAACCAACTTTACTTCCTCTATGGGGACTCTATACATCAATGAAGGATTGCTGTGGGGATGGAGCAGTCTCTGCAGATGGGTTTTAGTCTGACTACATTAAATAGCTGGTAATTCTTCTGAGATTGATAAAATGAGCTCCCTTTAGATTACTGTATGGAGATCTCTTGAATGACATCTTAAAAACAAAGTCTGTTTTGTTCTACATGGATATTAAAAAGGTAGAGATTTGCTTTGGTTTCTTTGGGGAAAAAATCACCCTCCCACACATGTTGTACATTTATTTATGACCTTATTGTCTTCCTGGCTGGTACCCTTTATCCCAGAGGGAACTGTTTTGGTGTATTGAGAGTGAGGTGCCTTGGAATCCTTCTGAGTGAAAGGTGGTATATAAATATAAAATATTGTATTATATTTTAGTCTTCTTTCCTTCCTGACATCTATGTATTTATAAAGTTGCATTATCACTTTCTTCAAGTGTTTAGCTACTCCAGTTTACAGAAACAGTATATAAAATATTCAAATCCCTCTTTCCATATTTTCATAGATTATAAAGCTGTAATGGACGACTGTGATTATCTAGTGCAGGGATCGGCAACCTTTGGCACGCAGCTTGCCAAGGTAAGCCCCCCTGGCAGGCCGGGCCGGTTTGTTTACCTGCTGTGTCCGCAGGTTCGGCCGACCGCGGCTCCCACTGGCCGGGGCTTGCCGTCCCATGCCAATGGGTGCTGCGGGAAGTGGCACAGGCCGAGGGATATGCTGGCCGCCACTTTCTGCCACCCCCATTGGCCTGGAGCAGCGAACCGCGGCCAGTGGGAGCTGCGATCGGCCCAGTCCGCCGGGGTGCTTACCTTGGCAGGCCCCGTGCCAAAGGTTGCTGATCCCTGATCTAGTCTGATCTCCTGTATAAGACAGGCCATATGACTTCCCCAAATCAGTTCCTGAATGCACACTACTCGATTACTTCCTCAGCTGCAGGATAAATAGGTGTCTTTTTGCGTTCCCTTTATATTTACTGAAGTCATTGTTTGTCCCCAGAGTCAAAATGACCCCATGGTTTATTCCCTGATGTGTTGACTTCACACCTCATGTTGACTTCGTATGCAAACGAGGCTGCCATGGTGTTAGCTTACAAAGCTTAATTTACATACGAACCAAGCCTTTATTGAAGACCTCACATGATATTTTTTATGGATGAAGGCTATGAAAGCAGTGTGTAAGGCTGTCAGGTCTGTTAGGGGTTGCTGTTACAGAACTGTGAACTTTTTGCCAGTTAGTATTGACCGGTTCTTAGGCTCACATGTGGCCTACGTTTTTTTGTTTCTAGATGTATGACTTTGCATTTGACTGTATTAAAATACACATTATATGCTAGTATTCAGCTTACCAAGCTATCCTGATTGCTCTGTATCAGTGACTTGTCCTCTTCATTATTTACCATTCCTCCAATTTTTGTGTCATCTGCAAACTTTATCAGTGGTGATTTTGTTTTCTTCTAGGTCATTGATAAAAATGTTAAACAGCATAGAGCTAAGAACCAATGCCTATCGGACCCCACTAGAAAAACACCTCATTCTAGTTTGTTAATCAAAGTATCAGGCAGCACCAAATCTAATGCTTTTCTGAAGACTAAATATATTACATCAACACTGACCAGATATGTAATCTCATAAAAAAAAAAAAGACAGACCAGCTCTGTTTCCTAAACCCATGTTGATAGGCATTAATTACCTCCATTAATTTTTCAAGTCCTGCATCGGTTGTTCCATTTTTTTGCCCATAATTGATGTCGGGTTGACAGGCCTCTAATTAACCCAATTGTGCCATATACCCTTTTTTTAAAATATTGGCACAACATTAACTTTCTTCCAGGCCTCTGGAATTTCCACAGTGTTCCATGAATTACTGAAAATCAACAGCAAGAGTTCAGTGAGCTCCTCAACCAGCTCTTTTAAAACTCTTGGATGCAAGTTATCTGAACCTGCTGATTTAAAAATGTTTATCTTTAATAGCTGCTTAGTTCCTTAGTCACTGTTTGAAATAGAAAATATTTTGTCATCATCATCATCATATGACTACATTATCTGGCTTTTTCCCAAATATGAAACAGAAATATTTATTGAACACTTCTGCCTTTTCTTCATTATTCTAGACAATAGCACTATTTCTTTCTTAAATTAGAATCTTAATAGTCAGCTCTTAGCTAGACTGTCTCTTCAAAAATAGAAAGAAAAACAAGAAGCAACAGCCAACAGCAGAATATAAAAAAAAAAAATCAAGGTTCTGCATTTAAAATAAAGAATTGTCTGAAGTGAATTAAAAGGGAAGTAGTTTTTTTCCCCCCACACTAGGCTATACTGTAAATCAGAATTGTTTGAAATTTAAACCTTTTAAAAATAGAGTATATTTGCCTTTTTTGCTTCTACCCACAGTTCTATAATTCTAGTGAGAACATGAATATAAAATTTTGTTTAGTAACATAATTTTAGTAGAGCAGCTGGTACAGAGGTAAGAGGCATACATTCATAGCAGAAAAAATTTAGAAGGAAAAAGGTGATGTTCTCTATTCTTTAATGAGTGCTTCAAAATGTTCTTTGTAATACTCAAAGCCCCCTCTTGTCTCCCCGCACCCCAACCACCTTAGAAATAGTTTATATAAGCCAACTTGGAAATTCTTTCCTTGAGTGCTGAATATGCAAGAGCAGTGCAGAAATATTTTCCTTTTTACCCTCAATGGTTGGTTTGTCAAGATGGGAGACTCTAGTGTAGTCACTTCATCAGATGCATGGAGTGGAACATACAGTAGGGAGGTATAAATACACAGCATATGAAAAGATGGGAGTTGCCTTATCCAGTGGGGATCAGTGCTAACAAGCCAGTTCAATTAAGTGGGCTATTCTCAACAATTGGCAAGGTCATCTTGTCACAGAGTATACCCACTTCTCATTTGGGGAATATGGAGCTTAGTTCAGGTTAGTTTACCCACTTTTTTTTTGTAACCACTTCACCACAGGGACAGCTCCTCTAAAATGGCAGCTCCAGAATCTCAAAGGACAAGGAAGAAAAGGTATGAAACACCATAGCTCTAAGTATTCTTCTGCATTCAGTCAAAGCCAGAGAGGGCCTTAATGCCAAGAGAACTCAGTTCTGATGGATGTTAGTGTGAGAATCTTTGGTACCAGGTACAGTGAAACCCCATTTATCTGATCCTCCATTATTTGGCTCTCCGTATTAACCGAACCACGAGAGCACACTCGTCCAGAAGTGGATGATCTCTTCTGTGGCCGCTAGATGGTGCTGAACCCTTGCACTTTCCCATTATCCGGATTATCCGAATTTTTGATGATCTGATCTGGCCTCAGTCCCAATTATTTGGATAAACAGGGTTCTGCTGTATTTGATTCCCTTGCAATTATCTTTCTTGCCACCAGGCACCCTTTCTGATCTGTTTTGTTCAATTTCTTACACTGTAGAATCCAAGCAGCTGCCACAAGTGCATCAAGCATCATGAGTAGCATTTGTCATATCTGTTTGTCTTTCCTGTGGGGAAAAGTTATATACAATTTCAATTTGCTATGCTATGTATATTTATTATTAAAGGCCAGATAAATATAGTGCATGTGTTTAATTTCTACCATTTATATTTCCACCCATTTGTTTTCAGAAAAGTGTGAGAACACTTTTGCTTTTTGGGAGTGGTTGTTTTTGTGTTTTTTGTAAATAAATCCGTTGGCAAGAAGTCAATAATTAATCCAATATTGTTCTGCATATTGTTTTATTTTACTAATGTCTAAATCTATTTGGCTCGTTAAGGTAGGAAAATCTGGCAGAAGTCCATGCCATAAAGACTCAGTTCAGTGAAGGTGACTTTTGGCATTTTGATCTAATCTTTATTCCACCGGGTGAGGGTGGTTTCTTTCTTCATTATACCTCCCATGCCTTTATATATGTAAACTAACCAATAGACAAAACTTTACTTTCTTCAAAGAGCTTATATTTTGGTCATTACTTTACTTTTTCTGCAAATCTGCCATTAGAATATTTTTGTAAGTCTGAGTATTGAATTCAGAAATCAAATTTTTAGGGTGAAGTTAGCGTTTGAAATGCAGCTAATTTACTTTCCTATGTAAATTATTTGTTTGTGATAGAAAACCATGTTGCCATATTACATAAAATATGTAATATTTGTGGCAAATATAAATAAGTATGTTTGATGGGTTTAAATGGTGCATAGGGCCTTTTTGTGAGTCTTCTGTGCTGTGGTGAATTAACTAGACCAAATAGAATATTAGCATACTTTTTTAAAATGGACATAGTAATAAAACATTTAAAATACTTATTATAATAAGCATCTTAGGACAGGGCAGTCAGTTTTATTATCATGTTGCTGACTTTTTAAATATAATTTGTCAGAAATATCAAGAAAAAGGACCAAGAAATATATTAGAATTTTTTTCATTGTACAGCTATTTTTCTTCTTTTTTCGTACTGTTTTTGTGATCACACAAAAAAGTGAATGAATTCATTTTGCAACTCAGGAATCATAATGGTAATTTCAGTTTCTTGTCAGAAAGGATTTAATAATTTACATTTGTTTGCTGTGCAATAGAATTTCATGAGTTGGCTTTGACAGCCCAAAACAGGGACAGAATCAATTGTTTTCTTTTTAAAACAGATCTAAAAAACCAAAATCATAAGGAAACGGAATCAAGTTACAAGTAGGCATAAAAGAAGGATGTGTTACACACACACACAGCTTGATTGTCCTCCCTGCTATTGGTACAGATAGTTGTGCTGTCCTGAGCCAACAGGGTCTGTTACTCCCAAGAGGGAGTTGCTATCTTCCACTGTTTTAAGCACTGCTGTGGTAAAGGAGCTTTCAGTAGTTATCAGTGCTCCCTGGAAACCCCAATGAAAGCTGCCTGGGGAATGCACTGTATTAATGCATACCACAACCACTCAGGCCATTGAAATCCAATTTTTGATCTCTTTTTGATGGCTGCAGGCCTAGAACCATTGTTGGTCATTGTGGCTGCTATAATGGGGTATACCATCCCCCACTGAGCAAGCAGGGGTTAATGAGCTGCTGTGGGCCCACTCATCCCTGTCCTGCTATACCTGCACTTGCTGTCAGGTAATGAAGGGGCAGTTGAAAGAGGAGGAGGACAGCTCAGTTGCTGGTTGTCCAGGGAGGAGAACAGACTTCCTATCCTTTTCTCTTTAAGAAAAAGGACTAGCCCAGGAATTCTGCAGCGACTGCAGACTGCCAGAACCCTGCTGGAGGAAGGTAGGCCTGGCCCAGGACTACTGAGACTGTTTTGAGACTATTTTTGTTTGCTTGATTATACAGGACCATTGGCCCAGAGTGGTCTGTCTGAGAAAGGCCTACCAAGTCTGTTGAGGTAACCCCTGCTCAGGAGAGAGATGGTGAACTCTCTCAATAAACTATGTGGACTTTGAACCCTCCTTCAGCCTGCCCTGTACTTAATGTGGGACCTGAACAGGACATGGTCACAGGCACCTTAAACTTCAACATTCCTTGTTTAGGTAAACTTTCTGCCCTTATTGAACCTACATCTTAGATTATGATGGCAGAAAATAAAAGCAGAGGTTACCCAAGGCTGAATCTACCCTTAAACTGTTTCATTATTAGATATTCTTGCTAATCTCACAGCTTTTTCATCAAGAATTCAAGATATTTGAAAATTTGTAATCTTATGTAAGAAATGTAAACTGTCATTTTGGGGTACTTCCTACATATTATATGGGAAACTAAAGAAGAGGTATAACCAATTGCTGTTGTCTCTTTCAATGTTAGGAAAGCCTTTGATAGGGTGGAATGGGGATTTTTAAAAATATATATTTTAGAGAAATTTGGTTTGTGGCATAAACCTAAGTCTATGCCACATTATCCAGGCTGTTCCAATCCCACAGCAATTATACAGATTGTCATTTTAGATTGCCAGCCTTTCCTGTTTTGGGGGTTTCAGTAGGATTTAAGCAACGAAGAGACTTTGTGCTGGTCCTCCACACAGAAGCAAATTTTACCTATCAGTGAATAAGGATCAGTTTTTGGATTGTTTACCCGAGATTCTATTTGATATAGTCCTCTGACATTTAGTATTGTGGCAACTAAGCACACAGTATTTAGTTACTGCATGAGAAATTATAGTGAAGGTGCAGGTACCACTACAAACAATTTAATATAAAGTTATTTAAAACTTTTTAGTACGTAATATTAGAGATTGGCAAATACTTGCATAAGAATTAAATCTTCACCATATCCATTTGGAAGGGGGATAGAGTTGCTCATGGTAGCTGAAAATGACAGAAGGTTAATTAAATGAAACCTTAGAATTTGCAGAATATCCCAGAAATCAGAAAGTCTTGAAAAGACACACAAATTCGGATGGAACATTCATTGTGATTTTGCAGAATGAGTGATCCTTCACTGGATTCTGCTAACGGGGGAGGGTTAGCTCAGTGGTTTGAGCATTGGCCTCCTAAACCCAGGGTTGTGAGTTCAATCCTTGAGGGGGCCACTTAGGGATCTGGGGCAAAATCAGTGCTTGTTCCTGCTAGTGAAGGCAGGGGGCTGGACTCAATGACCTTTCAAGGTCCCTTCCAGTTCTAGGAGATGGGATATCTCCATTAATTATTATTATAAGAAAGAAAAACAATCTGAGCAGATGCCTGTTGAACAATCCCATATTTCCATACTTATAACGTTAGTATATGATTGTGTATTTTTGCACATTGGGTTGTGGACATTATACCAAACTTTTAAGATTAAAAAAGTAGCCATTTAAAGTTACCTGTGCTTATGGATGTATGTATAAAACTTAGCAGTAATTTCTTACAATGAGGAAAAAATAATAAGGACCAGTTTGGGGAAATAAAAAAAAGTAAAAATGCAAAGGGAAGGGCGAGGTAAGTCAAAATAGTTGAACAGGTGTAGCAACACTTTTTGGTTTACAAAATAATACAAAAAAACAAAATACACTTTTAAAAATATTTGCTGGTATTGCCATTGTGAGCTTCGGACTCAAAAGCAACTTGCTTATATTTCTCAGAATTAAGGCCTTTTCCCCAGGAACTTAAACACATTCAGGTCATTATCATGCAGCACTGTTAACATGTTTTATTAACATTTCACTTTGAACAAAAGAAGAGTTTGATAGTGTAAACACTTACTTGACTTTCTGAAGCAATATCTGTCGCACTGAGTTCTCCTCCCAAAAGAAGTGCTTCTTTCTTATAAATACAGAATAAACTTCTATTTGATATACAATAGGTCTTGAACAAACATTTTGTTAAAGTAAAGAAGTTTGATGAAATGTAAAACTGGGATATTTCAGGTATGAATACTGAAAAACTTTCTTACAAAAATCAGTAATCTTTAATGTTGAATTTTTAAAAATATCACATTGAAAATCAATCAACATCCTATTCAGATTTCATTCTATTTTGTGATCTTCCTGTTTTCCTGTATGTGGTGCTGTTAACTTACAATAGAGTAAAGTTAGCTTTTTGTTATAAATAATTTTTCTATACAGTAAAATATGACACCCAGCTGTGTTAAAACTGAATGAAATAGTCCAGTGAAGTCTTTGTATGTGCATATGTTTTTAAAAAGAAAATGTTTGATTCTCCTGAGGGAATCGGGGCTTCTGTAAATATACTGCGCTCTACAGTTTTCACACATCTCATGAATGTTTTTGACTGATAAGAGTTTGATTCCACTGAGATTAAAAAAAGGGGGAGAGAGGGTGAGGATGGGATCTTTTTTAAAAGAGAAAATATTTAGGAATTTGGTATTAATGAACAGAGCCAGATTGAATTCATGGCAATTGGTCCCCTCCACATGGTGAAGACTTTGACATTTAAAAAACAAAAAATCCTGAATGAAACTTAATAGCTATGAAAAAATACAACACGTTTATGCAAGAAGGTGATAAAAATGCTTCTAAATAATCCCAGTGCAAAATGGTTGTTCTATCAGATCTATATTTTACTAGAAAAGAAGACTTTAACACACTCATTTATTCTTACATCAAGAGACACAACGTATCAAGTCTTCTATCTGTTAGTAGATGTATTAGTGCCGACTCCTGTGTCAATGTGGATTGAAGGAGCTATGCTAAACTCACATAATTGCAGGATCAGAGCTTGGGTTATGACAAAATAATATATCTTTTTTTTCTCTTAGGCACACTGTTCTTTTTGTGTCCTCCTTTGTTTAAATTTTTAAAAATGAATTGATATGTTAATTTATGCCTGTGTCTTATGCTTGTGTCTTATGTGATCGTGGCTACTCTGATTGCGGGTGAAATGGAAAGACTTATGGAGAGAATAACTTTTACTCATGGAGTCTTTTTTTATAGTAGAAAGCATGCACCAGTGTAACTAAAATTGATCCGATTGCCATAGGCACTGACTCTGAAAGTGCACCAGGGCTCAAGCACCTGCTTGGCCTTTTCCCACCCACGCATTGCTCTGAGGCCCCGCCCATCCTTAGCCTCTTCCCCTCCCAAGGCCTTGCCCGCCGCTCGCATGGGGAAGGGGGGAGGAGTGGAGTGGAGCACTGTGCTAGTTGTAATAGTGTAAACCACTTTTATCGATTCACTTTTACTCGCTGAAATCATGCTTAAACCAATTTAACATAATGGTGGATCTATGACTCACTGCATGACCTGTAATCATCTGTAAATCTGGAGCTAATTATTCCAAGCCTTTATAAGGAGACAGAGGACATTCTCGGTAGCAAGAGATCTACTTGCCACGTCTCCAAATTATTGAACTATGAAGTCCTGGGATCTTAAACTTGTCAGATCGTGTGTGTGTGTGTGTGTGTGTGTGTGTGTGTGTTTTCTCTCTCTCTAAGCTGTGAGCTGCAGTGGAGCAGCAACGTTCAATGTCTTATTTGAAAATGTGAACCAAATTTAAAGCATGTAAAGTGTATATGGTGTACCACAGTGGTTGCATTGTAAATGTATGTAAGTTGTAATGATTGTACAAAGGACTTGCACTTTTGGACTAAATCTTATCCAGTGTGGAAGCAGAGAAAGAACTGACAGGAAGTTGTGAATTAATATTCACTGGTCACTCAAGTTACTAGTGAGCAGGTATTCATACTAGTAAATACATTATTAGTCTTGCTGAAATGGGGGCTTGTTCACATTCTCAACTGAAAGGCCAAGGAATAAGTCAACATACAGATTCATAGATTGTGATCAGCTAGTCTGATCTCCTGTGTAACACAAGCCACAGAACTTCCCCAAAAGAATTCCTAGAGCAGATCTTTTAGAAAAACATGCAGTCTTGATTTAAAAGTTGCCCTAGAGCAATCCACCACAATCCTTGGTAAATTGTTTAAATGGTTAATTACCCTCATTGTTAACAACTTGCACCTGAATTTGTCTAGCTTCAACTTCTAGCTGTTGGATCATTTCATACCTTTTTCTCCTTTTACTCCAGGATGGAGCAAATTATAGCCACAACATAAACTTGTTAACAATGAGGGGGGTGGCATTTTAAATACATATGAATGTATGATCATTTATTTACTCATCACTTGTTCTTTTTAATTTCAACACCCACATAAAAACTGTCAATGCAGTGTAATAAATTTCAAGAACATTTATTGTTCTGTTTTGTTTTGTTTCGTATTTTTTTAAGTGAAAACAACCATATGAAGTTGGACTCTCAGGCTTTATTTGATGGTTTTGCATCAGAACCACTATCTGTAATTGAGATATGGTGACAATAATCAACACTTTCCAGTGAATAATAAGAGAAGCATATATATCAGGGTGGATTTGATTTAAATCAAATTGATTTAAATCACTAGTTAGGAAGACTTGATTTAATCATGGATTTCTACATAAAAGTGCATTCTTGTTCATTGTTATAACCTTAATACATATTCTTCACAACTCAGGGATAGATGTAGGATTCATTTTTAGAAGGTACACACTATACATTTTTAAAGTGATTTATTTTGAAAACTTTTCAGATTAGTTTTATAGCTATATCAGAAAATGAATGATTGGTTATTTCATTTACCAAAGGTAATTGAAGCAGATATTTCTGAAGTCATTGAGAGGTGAACTATCACCAATTCAACAGGTTAATCATTAATATTTGGAGGATTTTCTTGCCATGCAGAATTAGGAGGAGAACGTCACCAGACAGACATTTAAGTTGTTTTATTTAACTAAAACAACAATGTTATGTAGTCTGGATTTTTTTCTTCAACAGCAAACATATATTTTAACAAATTGAATTTAGTTAAACATTCAAGTTTTTTAAAATCAGGTTTGTTTTTGTTAAAATTGTTTTTAACTAAAATAGTTAAATGATTTAAAAAACAAAACAAAACCAAAATTAAATCAACCATGTCAGCCAGGTCAACATGAGAAACTTAAAATATTAGCTTCTGCAGCTAACTCAGTCGTCTTCACCTTCATTTTTCTATTTGTTCATAATCTGGAAAAGAAAAACAAGCTTTCCTGCTTTTTCAGGTCCAAAACGATTTCTCAGTTTGGAATGAATTAGTCCAAAGGAAGAAAATATTCTTTCTACGCAGGCAGAAGAAGCTACTGCTGTTAAAAGTGAGATTAACATTTCACCAGTCTCTGAATCCAAGTACTTAAGTGACTTCCACCAGTTCACTGGTGTGACTTTCTTTAAAACATCAGCAAACATATATTTCTTGAATGGTTCACCCTTAGCTCTGAAGTTTATTATAGTTGGCATTATGAGGGGATGATTGCTGGATGTCCATGTCATAGCCAATTCCTCTTCTTCAGCAGTTAAGGTTTGACCCTGGTACGGAGTATTAAGAATATTTGCAAGAAAATGTGCTGGAGATAATGCTTGTCCCATTGCTTTTTTTTAAAATGCTGCTAATTTAACTGTGTCATTGCATATTTCTCTTTTTAAGATCTCACTCAGTTCCTTCCAAATTTCAACAGCATCAGCAATAAAACAGCTATTTCCCTGCATTTTGTTCAAGGCTACAGAAATACGCGTCAGGGTACTCAGCATGTGTTCAACATTTCTCTTAAGCCCAATGTTGAGAACTTTGGCTGTGACAGTGCCATCTATTTTTTTTCATAATTTTGTTCACAAACTGTCGTGAGATTAGGCCAGTTCTTGATATAGTGCTCAAAACAGTCACTACTGAGTTCCATTGCACATCTTGTGGGAGAGTTAGCTTGGTGCAAAGTGGTTGTTACGGAAGTATTTTGTAATTTCAACATTAGCCTT
Organism: Trachemys scripta elegans; assembly: GCF_013100865.1. Classification (NCBI taxonomy): domain Eukaryota; kingdom Metazoa; phylum Chordata; order Testudines; family Emydidae; genus Trachemys; species Trachemys scripta. Next base: position 272,836,356 of record NC_048299.1, on the reverse strand, counting down.
TATTTCTGGAACACTGAAGTCTTTGGCTCAGAGGTGCATCAAATGAGCAGTGCAACCATATGTTATTAGCTTGGGACTCTTTTCTAAATTTCTTCTCATCTTGGATACATTTGCAGCATAGTCTGTGACCAAGCTGCGTACTAGACATTTAAAATTTTTTTCAGTTTGTTATAGCTTTTACTGCTACTTCTTGTAAGTATTCTGCTGTGTGTGCATTTCCTGATATATCAATTGTTTCTGTAAGATAGACATTCCCTTCTTCTGTTGTCACACAAGCACATACAATAGGATCATTGTGGATGTTGCTCCACCCATCAAGACTCAGGTTAACAATTTCACCCTCAAGACCTTTTGCACACTGCTCAGTTTCTCTTTCATACACTTTATCCAGCAATTTGCCTGCAACATCTGCTGTGTTGGGTGGACTGTATCTCGGTCTTAATGACTGAACCATGTTAATGAAGTATGGGTTTTCAATCATATGGAAAGGAGAGTTTGTTGCATAAACAAACTGGGCAATTTTTTCAACAATTACCTCTTTTTGTAATCTGCTGGTTCTTATCACAAACTTATCTGTGGTTGTTCCTGGATGATGATGATTTTTTTTCTCTTTTTGCTACAAGTGATATACTGTGGCTATGTGACAAACATGATGTGAATTTTTAAAAATATTTAAATATTGTTTATAAATAATATTTGTATTTAATAACCTTAAATTTGTCTACTACTATTTTCTTCTTGATATTTGCATTCTGGCTGCATCTAAAGACCCCAATTTGTGACGAGTGCTGTAGAAACTTATAAGATGAATGCCCTGAAGACTTTGGCACTCTATGTACGAAAGACAAACATATGTTAATAGACAAGATAGAAGCAAAACATGAGGTTTTACTTGCATTGTTTGTATGACCAAGCATGACTGCCTCCTACCCTGCCTTATTCCTTAGAATTTTTTGTTTTTATCACTCTTGTTATATTTTATTATTACCAATTTTTGTTTTCTTTTAAAGTTTGTTCCTTGCATTTCTATTTTAGGGATTATTTCAATTCTTACTCAGCCCCTAACCTCCTTTCTCCAACTCACCATCCCAACATGGCACTTTCTCAGTTAAATACAGTGACCATTCAGATGATGCTATGTTTTGATTTTTTCCCCTTTGCCCTCCTACTTCTGCTTCTGCTATGTTGCTTCCATTTCTCCTCCCAGAACCATAGGCACCTTATTGACCATCCTTTTGGGAGGAAACTGGTGGTCATCTGCCTGAGTCTTCAGGGGACTGAAGATGGAGGGACGGACAGTTAGAATGTATGCTTTTTGAGGCAGGGACTGTCTTTTTTTTGTTTGTACCACATCTGGCATAGTGGGATCCTAGTCTATTACTAGGGCTACTAGGCACTATGCCAATACAATAGATAACAGGAGAAGAGGCATTTCTGTATTAATATTATCTACCTAATATGGAGCTATGGTAGAGAAAGATTGAAAATCAGCCAATAACATGGAATCTTTAAATGTTCCCAAAGACCTGGGGATTCTGTAGGAAAATGAGATCCTTCTTATTCTAATTGTTAGACCAATACCCAGAATGCAGTAGTGTATAGGTGTGTGTTTGTGCATGAAATTTCTGTCTGGTTTGAATTTTTTAGCAAATGTGTAATTGAAAAGAGACAGGAAACACAAAAGTGAATTATCCAATATAGCAACAAAGATTAACTAATCAACCTTGCATTGATACGTAATTCAGGCAGTTAATATTCACTGACTTAATTTATCAGACAAAGTTGGATTGTCATGCCAAATGAAGTTTCATAATGAATGAGGATAGAACAAGTGTCCTGAATACTGCTGTTTGTGGTAAACTGATTAGACTTTGCTCACGCTAGAAAAGGACTGAATTAATTAGTCTATTTTGACTCCAGATATGTAGAAAGCAGGTGATCTTTTATCTGAAGCAGCTCTATAGTTTGGACATGCTGTTTACATTTTGGATTATATGAAAAAATGTGTATAATGGAAGTATCCATTTGAATGCTTGGTGAAAGTTCAGACTACATCCAGTACAATTGCACAGGTAAAAACAACTTTAACATTATCACTGAATATTTCACTAAGACATCCATACACCTGTATTTCCCATCACCTTTTCCCCACACTTTAAATTGTTTACAGTGACCTGGTTTCTTTTTTACAATGAGAGGACATTTCTTCTTATAGTTAGAGAATGGGATGGGGAATGTTGACAATTGGGGTCTTTTTCCAGCCTCTGCATCTGACTCAGGGCTTGTCTACGCAACACGGTTAAGTCAACTTAAGTTATGTTGACATACAGCCACTGCTGTAATTAAATCACTGTTGCATGTCCATACTATGTTGCTTGTGTTGATGGAGCACATCCACAGTAGCAGCTCTTGCATCGACCCAGAGAGCAGTGCATGGTGGGTAGCTATTCCACTGTGCAACTGACCGCAGGGTGTTTTGGGAAGGGTTTGCAATGCCTCACTGGGGTAAGGGGGAGGTTTAGCATCACATGATGCAGGTTTCTCAATCCCATCATTCCATGGGAATGCTACTAGGTTTCCAGCTGCTTTTCAGCTGAGCTAGTAACCTGCGAGCCAGCCATTTGTCAGAAAGCATGGATCCAGCACTATGCTTCAATATCGTGCTGTGCATTATGAATGCAAGGTTATAAGAGGAGCTCAACAGGGGGCTAGTTGGCTGACGGATGCCTTGAAGAAGCATTTTAACAATGAGCCACAGTAATGTGTGTTGCTGTACTGTGCTGAGCCTGGCATTGTTTGCTTGCACCATGCTATAAACCTTGTAATGATTGCTGTATGCGCCGACTATAACAATGCAGATGCACCTATTGCTATTGTCTGTGAATGTTAGCAGCAGCCACCATGTGATGGAGATTAATAAAGATAAATTCAGTTTCCATACATAGATTTTTATTCCACACCTATGGAAACATACCTATGCAATGCTGAGTAAACATCATACATATAAGGGAAAGTATCTTTAATGGGGAAGGAAGGGTGTATGTGTCCCTATCCTTGAGTTTAATCTCCGAGGGATGGAATGTCTTGGGTACTGCTGTGGCCCCATAAGATATGGTATGGGGAGTCGGGAATGTAGGGAGGCCCTGGAATACTGTTTCTCTTCTAATTAAGCTTTCCATGATTGAATTCAGGCAGAATTAAAATAAACCTCAAACATAGGAATTTGTTTCAGATAGAGATTATTTACATTTCTATCTAATGATTTGTTGTAGTATGTTTTAACTCGCATGCAGCACATTGCAGTATGACCAGTATAGAGAACTCCCTTGTGATTCTATCCCCTGGCTCCCCACAGTGATTTTTCTTTATATGAGGATTTATGCACCTGTGAAACGAGGAAAGGATTTGATCCTCTTTGCTTGTGATTTCTCTGCAACTACTAGCTCTTATGAATTCTGTTGTAAATACGTTCAGTAGTACTACTCCAATACAGAATTCAGGCAACAGATTCAAAAGAGCGTATCGGAGCAAACATAACTACAGGTGCTGTGGAAGGACAGATTCTTGAAATTGGAGGCACTGGTCCAGTTGTTTTCTAAAATCTGATTGCTTTTGAGACACCCCTTTCCTTCCTTTGACAGAGATGAGAGTCCAAAGGATACCATTGTGCCTCTGTGATCATTGTGGAGGTGTAGACCCAAGTCCTATTGTCCAGATAACAAAAGTTCATTCCAAATCTGAATATGTGCAATGTAATGGAAATACATTCTGTCCACATGACACTGACTCACTTTTAATAACGCTGTACAAAGCTATGTAACGCTGAAATTTACTTTAACGTACCATGTTTACTAAAGTAAAGATGTCTTGAAAACTCGGTTTTGTTTTATCACAAAAATCTTCCTCAAGCGAAGTAAATCTCTTTTCTTTAATGAATAATCTACAGTAGGCATACCAAAATTGTACCAATTTCTCATCGTCCAACAGTAATTTAACCCTGCACAGTCTACATCTATATGAAAAAGTGAATGCCAGTGGTATCTGTTTTTACTTGTCCAGGGAAGACTTTAATTCTGTTTCTTTTCATTCTTTCTTAAATCCATGCCCTCTTTTCCTACAGCCCGATGCTAGGCACCCTGACTGCTCCCCCCACTCATATTCCACCACTCTGACCCCAGACCCCTCCTTATAGAAGCAGCATGTCTGTGGCTCTGCACCAGAGCGACTATCTGCCTCCCTTGCATTCTGGTATGCCTGACACAGCTCTTTGATTTGTACAAGCCCTTCTCCTCCATGTCTCAAGCGATCTGGCCATAGATGTCAAAGTTCCTGTAGCTGGAGCAGAGCTGTGACTGCACAGCCTCCTCTCCCCACAGATCCAGGAGATCCACCACCTCACCTATACTCCAGGGTGGAGCGCATTTGCTGCATGGAGCAGGCATGCTCAGCTGGGAAGTTGCTATGTGAGGTCTCCAAACTGAGCAAATAGGAAGAGCAAGTTCAAAACTTTCCTGGGCTTCAAAAGGGGAGTGGCGTTTACCTGTGTACCTGGCTGCAGGCAGTGGAGTTTAAAACTGTGACCAGAGTGGTCGTGGTTGACCTTGTGGTACACCTCTTGGAGGCCATGTAAGTCAGTGTAAGCAACGCTGTGTCACTGATCCTGCGTTGACCTAACTACGTCAACCTAAGCCCGATGTCTCTTGTGGAGGTGGAATAATTAAGTCGGCGTAACAGGCAAGTTATGTCGGAGGGAGGGACACTGTAGTGCAGAAGCTGACATTATTAGGTCAACGTAAGCTGCATCGATCTAACTCTGTAGTATAGACCAGGCTTTGGGCTTGGGTTTGTCACTTCAATCTCTTTTTTGCCTGTTTCCACATCTGTAAAATAGGGATGATGATAGTTATCCATGAAGCTTAATTAAAGAATGCTTGTAAAGTGCTTTGAGATCCTTGGATGGAAGGTGTTGTACAAGTACATAGTTGTAAATATTGTGGTTTTATTACTGAGTTTCTCACAAGATAGTGTTGTACTGAAAGAGGCTAACAAGGGATCTCTGTGAGTATCCCCCAAAAGGTGAAAATTTAGAAGCAAAAACGAAGTGCATTTTAAATATTAAGTTAAAGCAGGAGGAGGGTTTTCATAAGAGTCTATGATTTGTCATTCCTTTTGTCAACTAGCCAGATATCCTACTTCCAGCAGAAATCATAACTTGATGATTCCCAAGGAGGCAGCCTCACAGTCAATAATGATTCTGCTATCAATCTTAAAACAACAAAAAACATGCAGCCAGGGAAAGGGAGAGTGTTTTTAACAGATGAAGTAGGAGAAGATAAGAGGAAAGCCCCAAGCAACTGACACATGCAGAATTCTGAGCATTAATGGGAGTATAGGGTTATACAGCAATCACTTTAAGATTTGCATGGTAGGACAAAACATACTTTTCCGTTATCTTACTCATAACACTGTATCACATTGACAACACAAAGCTATTTTCCTATTCAAATTCAAACTGGTATTTTAGGCTTTGTCTACACGGGATTTTCGTTGGTAAAACTTCTGTCGTTCAAGGGTGTGAAAAGAACACCCCATGAACAACAAAAGTTTTACCGATGAAAAGTGTTGGTGTGAACAGTGGTTTGTCGTCGGGAGAGAGTTCTCCCGCCAACAAAAAAACTTCCACCCCAACGAGTGGCTACACAGCACACCTTTTAGTGGCAGGCTGTAGCGGCACAGCTATGTCGCTGAAAGGTGCTTAATGTAGACATAGCCTTAGTATCCTGCAAACTTGTATGACAGGGCACATGACTGGCCTATCAAAATTAGGAGTCACCTTTGACAGAATTCAGGGTGACTGGTAGTCCTGTAGGTAAGGAATACTAAGTTGGCTCATGTAAAATATAAAATGTATGCATTCCACAGAGGTTGAGATACCAACCTTGTCTTTATTAAAACTTCTGACCCCCCACTCCCTTGTCCTTTCTCTCTCCCCTCCCTTGCTCTTATAAGAATTCAGAAGTTCAAATCAGAATTACAGAATGAAATCCTGTCTGTCTGGACATCCTAAGTTTTTATATAGACTTATTTGAGCACTTTCTCTTATCTCATCACCATAGGTGTAATGAGCATGGTATAGTGTGGGAGAGTTGGAGAGAGTTTAATGAATGGGTAGTGGTTGTTGAAGTTGTAGTGAAAATCTTGGAGGGAGTTTAAGCTATCTATCCAGAGGATGAAAATATCATTGATGTATCTCAGGTATATAATTGGTTTTGTGGTGCATTTGTCCAGAAATTTTTCCTTGAGGTGACCCATGAAAAGGTTGGAATACTGGGGAGCCATCCTTCTGTCCATGGCCGATCCCATGGTTTGGACAAAGTATTTGTTGTTGAATGTAAAATTGTTATGAGTGAGGATGAAATGGATGAGTTTGGCAATGTGTTTGGGGTGGTTATCTGAGGGATAGCCATTGTCTTGTAAGATTTAGTCTTGCAGCAGTGCTGCTATGTTGGTGTATAGAGAAGTGATATACATGGTGGCAAGGATGGTGGTCTGAAGGAGGTTGTTAATCTTGTGGAGTTTGTGGAGGAAGTTGGTTGTATCCTGGAGGAAGTTGGCCCTTTGTGTGCTGAGTGGTTTGAGGATGGTTTCTGAGTCCTGATATTTTTTCAGTAAGAGTGCTGTGGTCAGATATGATGGCTCTGTCTGGGTTGCTTTGTTTGTGTATCTTGGGAAGCATGTAGAAGGTCCCTGCATGGCTTTTGTGGGGGATGATTCATAGAAGCATAGAATATCAGGGTTGGAAGGGACTTCAGGAGGTCATCTAGTCCAACCCCCTGCTCAAAGCAGGACCAATTCCCAACTAAATCATCCCAGCCAGGGCTTTGTCAAGCCAGGCCTTAAAAACCTCCAAGGAAGGAGACTCCACCACCTCCCTAGGTAACGCATTCCAGTGCATCATCACCCTCCTAGTGAAATAGTGTTTCCTAATATCCAACCTAGACCTCCCCCACAGCAACTTGAGACCATTGCTCCTTGTTCTGTCATCTGCCACCACTGAGAACAGCCTAGCTCCATCCTCTTTGGATCCCCCCTTCAGGTAGTTGAAGGCTGCTATCAAATCCCCCCTCATTCTTCTCTTCTGGAGACTAAACAATCCCAGTTCCCGCAGCCTCTCCTCATAAGTCATGTGCTCCAGACCCCTAATCATTTTTGTTGCCCTCCACTGGACTCTTTCCAATTTTTCCACATCCTTCTTGTAGTGTGGGGACCAAAACTGGACACAGTATTCCAGATGAGGCCTCACCAATGTCGAATAAAGGGGAACGATCACGTTCCTCGATCTGCTGGCAATGCCCCTACTTATACAGCCCAAAATGCCGTTAGCCTTCTTGGCAACAAGAGCACACTGTTGACTCATATCCAGCTTCTCGTCCACTGTGACCCCAAGGTCCTTTTCTGCAGAACTGCTACCTAGCCATTCGGTCCCTAGTCTGTAGCAGTGCATGGGATTCTTCCGTCCTAAGTGCAGGACTCTGCACTTGTCCTTGTTGAACCTCATCAGGTATTTTTTGGCCCAATCCTCTAATTTGTCTAGGTTCCTCTGTATCCGATCCCTACCCTCCAGCGTATCTACCACGCCTCCTAGTTTAGTGTCCTCTGCAAACTTGCTGAGAGTGCAGTCCACACCATCTTCCAGATCATTAATAAAGATATTAAACAAAACTGGCCCCAAGACCGACCCTTGGGGTACTCCGCTTGAAACCGGCTGCCAACTAGACATGGAGCCATTGATCACTACCCGTTGAGTAAATGATCGAGCCAGCTTTCTATCCACCTTGCAGTCCATTCATCCAGCCCATACTACTTTAACTTGCTGGCAAGAATACTGTGGGAGACCATATCAAAAGCTTTGCTAAAGTCAAGGAATAACGCATCCACTGCTTTCCCCTCATCCACAGTTATCTCATCATAGAAGGCAATTAGGTTAGTCAGGCACGACTTCCCCTTGGTGAATCCATGTTGACTGTTCCTGATCACTTTCCTCTCCTCTAAGTGTTTCATAATTGATTCCTTGAGGACCTGCTCCATAATTTTTCCAGGGACTGAGGTGAGGCTGACTGGCCTGTAGTTCCCCAGATCCTCCTCCTTCCCTTTTTTAAAGATGGGCACTACATTAGCTTTTTTCCAGTCATCCGGGACCTCCCCCGATCGCCATGAGTTTTCAAAAATAATGGCCAATGGCTCTGCAATCTCATCCGCCAGAAGCTAGAAAGTTGTTGCTTGGGGATTTGTGTGTGACCAGCTAAATGGACGATTACTTGGCTAGTTTAAATTTTTGAAGTTATGACTCATTTTTTGGGAGGCAGAATATTTATGGAATTCTGAGAGAGAGCTGACTTAGTGTGTTCTTAAATAAGCATTTGTAATGCCTTTAAATTGATGTTTTCCATTTAAATTGGAAAGCAAGTAGCGTGCAAAACAGAGTAATCACTGTCATATGCAGCATATATGTAGGCCTGGTGGAAGTACATTTTGTACATAAAATGCAAAGATCTAATAATTTAAAGCTTCTAAATCTTGAAGTGCAAAAATAATCTAATTGTAATCAGTTTATCTATCATTGGTGGTCTGTGGAGTCTCAGCTGGTTACAAGCTCGTGGGTTTTTCATTCCAGTTGTAAATCTTCATTAAAAGATAACTAAAAACATTCAATTAATCTTCCATTTCTATATAAACAGTTTCTATCTAAACTTAATTTTACTTTTCTGTGTAAACAGTTGCTGTAGCTGTTGCAGAGGTGTTAATTGTAAATTGATGGTGAGATGATCTGCTCTACTACAAACAAAAGAAAACAATCTCCATACTATTGAAAATACCTACTTTAGGTAGAGATGATGTGGGTTTAGCATTCCTTCAGTTTTTAATTTGTATTGCAGTCTTACCTGAAATGGATTTGAACTTCAGAAAAGAACTTGAGGATCATGTATAATTGGAAAAATAGTGAAGTGGCAGATTGCCTCAGCAAATTGTTCGGAATTGTTGACCTTGAGTAATTTAAAATACAATTAATTGTAATGCCCCATGAGTTTTGTGTATCCCTTTTGCTTATTAAACGAGTTTGGTTATGTTGACCCAGTGATACTGTGGTGGTTGGCTGGTGATGATGATGTGATTATGCTGTTGTGTATTATATGCATTTTAAGAGTAGAATTTATTTAGTTACCTTCCTCATCATTAGTCATCTTGAGCCTATCAAGGACTGATAGCTAACTCCAACTTGAAACCTTGTTGTGGGGGGAACACCAAAAAAACTGAACGATTCTACTGTCTCATAGCAGTATTTTAGGTATATTTTTCTAGCATTCTGTGCCTGGTCTTTGGAGGTCACTGACTACAGAAGATATAAAGAGTAACACATCTGGCTGTTCTCCTCTGAACAGAAAGATTTGATTACTTAGGTAAGCAGGTGTGCTCATTAGCTAGCAAGGGAAATAGAATTGTTAATTACTAGACAATTTTGGCCTGATATAATTATCTCATGATGGGAGCAGTTGTCCTTTCTGGATCACTCGCCAGCAGAACTACAGAGGCAACCAAGTAGATATTAACTGAAGGACAGGGAGTTTCTAGGTATGCTTTAAAAGCATTCTATGATGAGGTACATGTACCATCTAAGGTAGTGACTCTTTTCTGCCTTGTGACTGTAATTATTCTGCTGACAAGTGACACACTGAGGAACTTCTTTTCCATCTATGTAGATACTTATATGGGCTCCATCACTGATGTATCAAAGTGTCTCAAAAACATTAGTGATGTTATCCTCACAAATTGAGGTAAGGGAATATTATTGTCCCTATTTTACACACACAGATGTAAGGCAGAGAGTGAGTGACAGACTTACCCCAGATCACACACGAAGTCTGTAGCAGAGCAGAACTCAGATTTCCCAGTCAAGTATCTTAACCATCAGTCTGTCCTTCCAAGAGGTCTTACTTTTTTTGTGTGTGGCAAAGCATTTGACACCCTTTAAGCTTAAAGCACCTCTGCAAACCTTTTCTTTATTTACTTGCCTGAGGCAAGTAATTTTTTATTGGCAAGTACAATATAATTCATTATTTTTTAAAATGATCTCTGCATACACCTATTTATGGAATATCTGCCTCTAGCAGTGCTGAGTTTCAGGAACCTTCTGGAAGGCAGTGCCTGTTGTGGCTAACAGAAGGTTCTTTTGTGATACTGTGTGCTTAAAGCCAAGTTTCTAAAAGCTCCATAAGATCCCAGGTGTCTCAGTACTTTTCTTTCTACTACTAGTTTCATTGTGTAGGGTCTTCTGTGAGGCAGGCCCCTGGATACTGGAGATGAGTCTCAGCTGGGACCTCAGTTGCATAAGTTGTCCTAATTGGCCTCTGTGCTTTCATGGCTGCCCATGGAAAAGCTCTTACAATGACAGGTTTCAGAGTAGCAGCCGTGTTAGTCTGTATCCGCAAAAAGAACAGGAGTACTTTTGGCACCTTAGGCCTTGGCTACACTTACCCGGTAGTTCGACGGCTGGAAATCGAACTTCTGGGTTCGACTTATCGCGTCTAGTCTGGACGTGATAAGTCGAACCCGGAAGTGCTCGCCGTCGACTGCGGTACTCCAGCTCGCCGAGAGGAGTACCGCGGAGTCGACGGGGGAGCCTGCCTGCCGCGTGTGGACCAAGGTAAGTTCGAACTAATTCGAACTAAGGTACTTCGAACTTCAGCTACGTTATTCACGTAGCTGAAGTTGCGTACCTTAGTTCGAATTAGGGGGGTAGTGTAGACCAAGCCTTAGAGACTAACAAATTTATTAGAGCATGCATTTGAAGAAGTGGGCAGTAGCCCACGAAAGCTTGTGCTCTAATAAATTTGTTAGTCTCTAAGGTGCCACAAGTACTCCTTTTCTTAGAATGACAGATGCTGCAGCATCCAGAGCTATATTTCTCCCTTGGGCTCTCTGTGGAGCTTTTTACCATGTTTGTTGTCCCCTTTCCCTTGCCTACTTTTTTACCCTGGGATGATGTGGATTTACTGACAGGGTCATCCTTGGAGAGTGAAAGGGACCAGCTAAAAACCTGCTGTTGCTACTCATCTTTTCTCGCCTCCAAGGACAGCCAAAGTGTGGTCTCCATTACCACCCTGTCCACCTCCAAATATAATACAAATTGATCCTTTGTTAGGCAGTATTCCTTTAAACTAATCTTACTAGATTTGTTTAGTCTGCAGAAGAGAAGAATGAGGGGGGATTTGATAGCTGCTTTCAGCTACCTGAAATGGGGTTCTAAAGAGGATGGATCTAGACTGTTCTCAGTGGTGGCAGATGACAGAACAAGGAGTAATGGTTTCAAGTTGCAGTGGGGGAGGTTTAGATTGGATATTAGGAAAAACTTTTTCACTAGGAGGGTGGTGAAGCACTGGAATGCGTTACCTAGGGAGGTGGTGGAATCTCCTTCCTTAGAAGTTTTTACGGTCAGGCTTGACAAAGCCCTGGCTGGGATGATTTAGTTGAGGATTGGTTCTGCTTTGAGCAGGGGGTTGGATTAGATGACCTCCTGAGGTCCCTTCCAACCTTGATATTCTATGATTCTCTCTCTCATTCTGAGGAAGAAGAAAGGGATAGTACTCATCAAGAGGAGATTTTTCTGCCTTATCCTCTTCTGAGGATGTGGTCAAGTCTCTGAAAATGGATTCTTCAACTGGATACTTCCTCAATTCAATATCCTAACATTTAAGGGAAAAAGGAAACTCACCCTTCTCATTAATGATGGGCTATTGGATCCAGCTCAGGAGCTCTGGTTAACTCTTCAGATACTATGGTGATTGGGGGTGGGGAGCACATCGTTTTACTTTGGGCACTTGTATCTATGGTATATCCTGGAATCTTAAGAACACAGGTCTTTATGGAGGAGCCAAGCTGCTGTTTATAAAAAAAAATAATAATAATAATTTCTAATTTGGTGTTATCTGTTGAACTGAGAGATCATGTTCAGAAATCAGTGGCAAACAGACATAATCCAAACCAAATCTCCTCATGGTAGAATGGTCTGATGTCCATTGTGCAAATTGTTGACAACTGGCTCTTTATATACCTTTCTTCCCCACGAGAAAACATTTTCTGATTGATTTAATCTACTTTAAGAATTCTATTTTTCTACTTTAGTCCCAATAGCTTTTGCACAGTTTGTAGCTTATTCTCAGCCTGCAAGAGTAGTTGGTGCATTTTGGGATTGGCTACAGAGACAATACTGGATCTCATTGTGACAAGCCCTGTTTAGTTGGTTGATTTATAGGAAAAAGAGAACAGTGAAGGGAGGAAATGAATTTTAGTGTCATCATTGCCTCAATTTGGATCTACAATTATCTCTAAACTGTATTTAGAATGATACACTGTTAAGGCAAACAATTAATAAAATTTGAGTCGGTGATAAGAAAAATTAAAATTTGAAAGTCTGAAGCTTTTCTTTAATCTACAATTATCTCTTTGTGCTGACTGAGAGAGGCTAAGTGTAAGTTTTTGATAAAAATATTCAAGGAAGTCATGAGTTACACTTTGCCTGTTGACAGAAGTAGTTGCATTAGAATAGTTTAAAGCACTGTTGTTCTGTGACTCTATTATGATCGTATATCTGGCTACAGGGGTTCTCAAACTGCATTGCACCATGACACCTTCTGACAACAAAAATTACTTCACGACCCCTGGAGGAGGCATTGAAGCCCGAAGCCCACCTGAGCCCCACTGCCGTGGGTTCGGGGGGTGCCAAAGCCTGAGTCCCACTGCTCTGGGCGGGACCCCAAAGCTGAAGCTCAAGGACTTCAGCCACAGGGGGAGGGTCTGCAACCTGATCCCCACCACTTAGGGCTGAAGTCCTCAGTCCCAGGCTCCAGCAAGTCTAAGCCAGCCCTGGCGACCCTATTCAAAGTGGGACCCACAGTTTGAGAACAGCTGGGCTACACTATAATATAAGATTGATTCTGGTGCACAGAATCCCTGAAAACCATTGATTTAGGTATTTCATTAGCCTTTTTCAGTTTTTCACATCACACTAGATGGATGTATTTTTTCTTAGGTACAGACCGTAAAAGGCTATATGCCAGATTGATCCCAGATGTAATTCCATCTTTATCCCTGGTTAAATCAGTGGAGTCACATGAGGAGTGAGTTTGAATGTAGCTCAGTATGTTTTGGTAATGCTTTGGGTCATCTTCTGTGTGATTCCAGAGTTGCATTCTCAATCCAAGTAACAGCTCAAGGATCTGAAATGTTGAGCATTCTATTTTAGTATGTTAACTGCTGTGCTGAAGGAATAAAAATATATTTACTGTGGCTAGATTGCTAAAGCAATTATAGTTCAAGTTGTCTAAGCATTTCCATTCTAACATCCTTCTTTCAGTAGTTCATATTTTTTGAAAGTTTCACTAATTGGGCTGATTGCTGCCTGAGGGTTAATATGTCTGGAAAATTCGAGCTAGAAAAGTTGAGCTGTGTTTGAATACAAGCAGACTTGGTGTAGAATCATCTCATGATAGATAGTCGAAATTTGGCAGGGGAACAGTCGCAGTTAGTTTTAGTCAACATTAGTTTTGATTTGCCAAATGTATACCGGTATATTGTTAATGACACTGTGATTGATTTATTTTTTTAGTACTTTACTTTCATCGGTGTTCAGAAGTGCTGTGCATGAGCACAGAATGAAGCTGGGTTCTTCAGGAGCCAATTCCTTATTTAGTGTGTGCATTTTAGGTGCAAAGGAACTGTAGATTCCAGATCTCTTGATACAATTTCTGCACATCTTGTATTATAAAAACGGCATCTACTAAGGTGCAAAGTAGAGAATACACCCTTCAGTGGCTCTCAGAAGATGTGTGAGATAGGGTATTGCAGTCCTGTCTAGGCATTTTAATGTTTTTTTCTCTTGAAACAAAGAAACCAAAATACATCTGAAATACAATTTAAAAACAAATATTAAAAGGATATTAAAGATACATGGTTAAATCCTCGAGTCAGAAATAGCAAGGCTGAGACTGCACATGTAAGTTTAACTTTATCTTCTAGCACATACATATTACAATACAGTTTTATTATGTGATCATACATTGCTCCCTAAATAATACGATGTTGTATGTTTTCTGTGATCTCTTTTGATGCATCATCCTCACCACCTGGACTGTGGCATTTTGTGACTTTCGGGTCCATGCAACCATAACATTATTTTAACATAGTTTTTATGGGTTAATATAAATAAATAAATTGTTGTTTGCTTCCAGTTTTTATTACTTCTTTGCAAGTAGTTTTGAAATGCCTAAGATATTGTCTAATAATTTTGTAAATACAGCAGAAGTCAACTGCTGTGAAATTTAGAAAGAACAGAGGCATTAGTGACTTTTTAAAGACTTTCCAGTTGAACCTCAGATTCCCTGCCTTTTCTTAAATTAAATTATGATGTTCGTCCAAAGGAGCGGGGAAGATGATCTCTCATTTCTCTACTGATAGGGGAGTCCTCTCAGGCCCAGGTGGCTTAAGTGTAGCAACATGTAAGTCTGGGATTGACTTTGAAGATCAGCTAGCCTAAGTAGCCCTCTACTTGGCTTATGTGGAGTCCAGGTCACCGGTTTTATCTGGCTGAGCCAAGCTCATGATACCATCTATGTGGTGCAAAGGTCCCCAGGCTTATCCAAATATAATTCCAGCGCTACTGAAGTGGCAGTGAGGCCCCTGGACCTCTCCATTTAGGCCTAATTTGCCACCAAGGTTCCCAATCCCTCCAGTTCAGTCTAATTTAGTACTAGTAATCTCAGCACTCTCAGCACACAACAGAGGTTCCTGGATCCTTCAGAATCCTACTATTCTGACCTCATCTGTATCAGATGTCAGGGCATTCATGTATTTATGTAGGCTTTGATCCACAGACAGGGTCCTTAAGTGTACTGGGTGACACCTCTATATACGCTACATATGTGACCTCCATATGATTGATTACCCAGATACAACCCCTTTGCCACTACTTACAGCTGAGCGACTTATGTCTCAGATCACTCAAGATGTAAAAGGAGATGGTAATACATGCTCATCTGGGGATTCCTTTCTCATCTCCCTTACCATCTACAGTAATATTTCTGGGTGGTGGACTGGGATGCTTACCTTTTTCTTCAGTCTTTTCAAGGTTTGTGAACTCTGTAGGAGATGCAAGCTCCACATCAGTGTTGTGAATTTGAGAACTCTTTGTCCATCTACGTCAGTCTTCTTTTGTTCGAGACCAAAGATTCTCACCTGCTGGGTAACAGGGAAAAAATCTATGTCTGGGCAGATTATTTGAACAGAATTTTCATACAATAGCACAAATGTCTTACTTAAATCTCAGTCAAGCATTATGTTTTATCCAAGGGGGAATAAGTCCTGACTAAGTCTCTTTGTCATCAAGAGGAGAAGCCACTGTATCCAGTTCTGCTTCAGGGTCAAACAAGACCCCATGTTACTGGTAGATTGCCCTTTTCTTGTGTAGAGACCACTTGAAGAAAGAGAGGCAGGTTACTTACCATTAACTGTTGTTGTTCAAGAGTGTCACCTCTGCATATTCACACTTCTGTCCTAACTTCCACACTTTCACCATCTTGGGTCAAGGATTCTGGAATTAGGGACAGGACTGAGGGGCAAATGGGCCCACTCCCACTTTTATACCTTTATGATCTTCCATGACGGGGGAGGGGAGCGGGAGGGCGGCGAGGGGGGATATTGAATGGCCCCACCAGACACTGCTCTCAAGAAGATTCTGCTGCTCAATGTCAGGAGGTACTAGTCCCACAAGGGGGAATATGTAGAGGTGGTACTCTTGCAGATCAGTACTTACTGGTAAATAACTTCTCTTTTTAATACCTCCTATGAATCTCAGTCCAGTATGAGATTCTGTGATGGCTGAGGTCTATAACAAGTGCTTCCATGGTTCCAGGGATAAGCCTTGAGGCACTTATGAAACTGGGTTTGTCGTCTTGGCATTGTGCTGCATTACTGTCATGCCAACAGACTGTACATAATTTGTTTCAATTATTTAAACAGGCTACTACAAATACACTGCCCTGACAGAAAAATTACTTTGCTTTCTTTTCTGTGACTATTTTTTCGAGAACAGTTCAACTGGTGGAGAAATAATTCTATGGGTATAGTGTTAGTACCCTCTTTTTCTCCTCCTCACCCTTATGTTTTGGAGACACCAACTTGTGTTCAATAATTTAGGAATATATAGCTCCAATAGCTAATTAGTAAGTAAACTCTTATATTGAAATGAACTCTGTCCCATAAGAAACTGCCGTGTATTCTATTTGCATTTGTCAACCTGTATATTTGTCTATAACAGTGACCCTTGATTCACCCCATTAGTTAATTTGCGAGCAGTACGGCATGACAGCTATCCCTTTTAAACTGAATATTATTCTGCTTGCATTTCCACACTCATTATAAACAAGGTTATTTTTAGCCAGTTCAGATTAAAAATATGCCTTCTAAGCTCGGGTTGGATTCCTTGCTGAGTGGACTGATTTTGCCGGGGGGGAGGAGCACTGCATTATTCAATTCCCCAGCTGTATCTGCAGAAGCTATATTTATCTTCAGCTACTTGTCACCGCCATTGTATTATTTTATAAAGGGATGCTGCAATTTCATTGCTCAGTGGCTTGGCGAGACATAAATATAGATGGATGAGCTAGATAAATGTTTGGTGTACTCCGCACGTTTCTACTGAAATTCAAAATGCACACAGTGCACAGACTTGAGAAAGTCTAGGATAGAACTTGAACGTTGTACAGAGATATTTCTGAATTTGTTTCATAGACCATTTGGATCCACACTGTAGTTGCCTTATAATTTCACCTAATTCACAGAGGCACCAAGTCTCATAAAAGGTCAAGTTGCTTTAAATAGACTAACTGTGAGAGCCATTTTTAGCAGTGAAAACTGAAAATTCAGTTGGGATTTGGTTTCTGCTTTTCACATGTTGAAGTTGTTTTGTTTGTTCCAAATTAAATAAATTATTACCGAGCTGGGCAATTATTATTATTATTTATTTATTTATTATTACAGTGATATATTGCAGGTTCCCTAAAATGTGCATTCTGTAACTAACATGCAGTTAACTGTGCTGTAGAAATGAATTGCTGCTATGTTTATTTCCTCATCAGTGGGTTGTTTTTTCTTTCTTCCCATATACACTATAAAATGTATAAATGGAAATTATAAAAAAGGATTGCCTGTATATTATTTACAGAATGTATGCATTAGGGAACCTGCAATATATCACTAGGAGCCATCAAATGAAATTAATAGGCAGAAGGTTTAAAACAAACAAAAAAGGAATTTTTTTTCATACAACGCACAGTCAACCTGTGGAACTCCTTGCCAGAGGATGTTGTGAAGGCCAAGACTATAATAGTTCAAAAAAGAACTAGATAAATTCATGGAGGGTAGGTCTGTCAATGTCGTTTAGCCGGGATGGGCAGGGATGGTCTCCCTAGCCTCTGTTTGCCAGAAGCTGGGAATGGGTGACGGGATGAATCACTTGATTACCTGTTCTGTTCATTCTCTCTGGGACACCTGCCATTGGCCCCTGTTGGAAGACAGGATACTGGGGTAGATGGACCTTTGGTCTAACCCGGTATGGCCATTTTTATGTTCTTATGACCTAACAGAATAGAAGCACAAATAAGGTGCTTGGAACGTTCTTGTCTTTTTTATGTGTTTCTTGATCTTAAAGTTTTGGGGACAGTTCCGGTGAAACTTTATTCAGAACCTCAACAAGCTCTTCCCAGAGCTCAAACAGCCTCTGTACACTGTCATTAAAACTAAACCAGAGGATTGGGTTGTAATTCAGCAGCACCTTGGGTGTGTCTCAGCCCGTTTCACACAGAGTTGCAAATCTCCCTTTGACCCTGCTGGTGTTGACAGCACTGATGCATTTTTTCCACTATGGATTCAACCTCATTCATACTTTTCATTGAAGTGTGTCATCCAAGCACAGACTGTAGAAAGGGCTTGCTGCGACTTTTCCAGCTATTTCATTTTGTAGAAAATTCACCAGATCTCTTGTGGTCCTCTGTAATGTGTCATTGCTGAGTGGTATCTCTCTGAAAAGCTTACTTTCTGGTTCTACAGCCAGAACAATTTTTTTTCAGGAGTTCTCCATTGCTGAATGGTTTCCTTGCTTGCCCCAAATGTAGTGCAACTTTAAAAGTAGCCACTCGAATCTGAATCCGCTTTATTCAAAAACCTTTGAGCTACCGCTGTTGTTTTTCAAACTTGGTTTTTGCATCATGTAACAACTTGCAACTCTGAAACTCACTTGTGGTAATTCTGTTTAAGTACCCCTTCATTAGTGCTATAGTGATGTTGCATTGCATACATTTTGATTTGATGAATTTCTCTCTTACAAAGAGCACAAACTGCAACTTGCTCAGAAACAGAATCAGATGGCTTCTGGGGGGGGAGGGATAGCTCAGTGGTTTGAGCATTGGCCTGCTAAACCCAGGGTTGTGAGTTCAATCCTTGAGGGGGCCAATTAGGGATCTGGGGCAAAATCAGTACTTGGTCCTGCTAGTGAAGGCAGGGGGCTGGACTCGATGACCTTCAAGGTTCCTTCCAGTTCTAGGAGATGGGATATCTCCATTAATTAAAAACTCAATTAACTGCATTTCCCACTGGTTTTGAAATGTTTGTTTTTTTTCCTTCCATGTTCTGCTTTTCTTAGCAGGAGGTGGCTCCTGTGGGACCATCTTAATCACATTCAGGGCACTATCTGGCACTGATTTTTTTGAAATACTTTTTGATATCCGTTTGTGTCTTTAATGCTTTTGCCGTCTTCCCCAAACAATCTCAGCCTACTCAAACACCACACAGTGATCTTGTCGGCGATGAGGTTGACCAATAGCTGCTTATGGAGCTACAGTAGTGTGAAATGTAAAAACACAGTGTGAATATGTGTTGTGATTTGAAAGGATATGCGTAATTCAGCTCTGCCTGCACTGTAGCAATATTTAGTAGGGAATGAGTCTGCATTGTAATTTATGGGGTTTACAAGGCAACTTTAAAACTTTACATCTCACCAATTGTTGTGGTGCTCTGGTCTGGTGCATAGGAGTGTTTTGACTTCTATATTTGAGGGAGCAGGGTGGTGTGGATTTAACCAGGACTGAACAGGGCCTTATGGGTGGGCGATGTGGACAACCGCCCATGGTGTCATGGTGGGGGGAGCACCAGGGACAAGAGGCAAAGAGTGGGGCAGGCCTGGGGTGCGAGGCTCCAGAAGAGAGTTTGGGACAATGGAGGAGGAGGCAGCAGGATCCATGAGTGATGGGGTGGTGGGTGTGGAGCCTGGGAGGAAGCAGGAACTAGTGGTGATGGAGGCAGTGCTTAATTTGTAATGAAAGAGGTGTCAGGGCTCAAGCTAGGTGGCTGCTGGCAAGCGCCCAGCTCTGAAAGCAGGGTGGCATTGGAGTGCTAACTGTGCAGTGGAAAGTGACATCTGTATCTTTTTAAATATCACTTTCAACAGCAAGTCCTGGCAAATTGAGACCTGGACGGAGAGGTGGGGGATGAGGCGCTGGAGTGGCACCACCGCCACGTGGTTGGGGCTGATGGTCAGCGCCCTGGATCAGCACCTGCAGGAGTCCAGGGTCAGTGCCCGCTGCCACGCAGCTGGGGGTCAGCACCCGGGGCCGGCGCCGGGGGTCTGCACCTGCTGCAACATGACTAGGGCCAGGGGTTGGTGTCCAGGGTCAGCACCTACTGGAGACTCCTGTCCTACGACCGGGGCCGAGGATCAGTGCCCAGGGCCAGCACCTGCTGGAGCTCACAGTTGGCACCGGAGATCTGCACCTGGGGCTCCCCTTGCCTGCCATTCGCCTCACTGCTCCCCTCCTCACCCACCCTGCCTGCTCATGGGTGGTAGGTATAATAGGTGGTGCTGCCGTGGCAGCCGAACCCCCGGTTGCTGGGTTTTGGGGTGAAGTTTTTGCTTCATTATGCCCCATACAGGTTCTGAGGCAGCTGAGGAGGCAGCATGTGCTATTCAGCTTCCTCAGTAAACTGCCTGGACTCCAGGGAGATTATTGAGGAACCCAGGAAGCTGAGTACTGCCTCCTCAGCTGCCCGGGAACCTGCCTGGGGCATAGCAAAAGTGTCTTTGAAGAGATGCTTTTCCTCCTGGGGCAGCTTTCCTCTGGGGAGGAGAGGCACAGCTGCGGCTGGACCGGGTCTCCTCTGGGCAGGTGGGTGAGGGGGGCTGGGGCTTTGGCAGGCCCGGAGCTCCTCTGGCTGAGGAGGGGGTGTGCTCCGGGCTTCAGCCAGCCCAGGGCTCCTCCAGGCAGGTGTGTGTGGGGGGTGAGGTGGGGGGAGGGTCTCGGGGCTTCGGCCAGCCTGGGGCTCCTCCGGCCGAGGGGGTGGGGCGCTCAGGACTTCTCCAGGTGTGGGACTTGTGGCTCAAGCTGCATGGGTGTTGGGGTTTTGTGGCTCTGCTGGGGGGAGGGGCGGGGGCTCCAGGGATGGAGTCAGGAGCTAGACTCCCCTAAGGGGGGCTCCACGCACCATCCATGCACCTGCCGCAGGCCTCCTCACCCCCACGTGCTGCTGGCTTACTGCATTGCGCCACTCACCTTGTCACCTCCCTGCCACAGACATGACCCTCAGGGCTGCTGGCTCACCACTCACCTCCTCACCGTCCTCCTCGCAGCCAGACCCCCACCCCTCACCTGCCTCTTCACCCTGCTGCTGGCTCGCCTCCTTGCTCACCTACCAGGCCCCGCCCCTGCCCACCACTCACCTCACTGCTCGCCTCCTCACCCCCCACCCGCCCACTGCTCGCCTCCTCACCCCCCCCGCCTCCTCACCTTGCTCCTTCAGCGTTGTGTGTCCCACCTGTGTCTCCATAGAGGCGGCGCACGCAGGAACGACAGGGAGGAAGGGGAAGGGTTGAAGCTTTCCCTCCAACCATTGCCCAGGAATCTGCCCTGGTGTCCACATGCGGTCATGGTGGCTGCATTTGAGAAATGGTGGTCTAAGTATACATGCCTTTTACTGGAGGATCTCAAAGCATTTTGAAACACTGACTAATCCTTGCATCACGTCTGTGAGGCAGATACAGAATGTATTATAAGAACGGCCATACTGGGTAAGACCAAAGGTCTATCTAGCCTAGTGTTCTGTCTTCCGAGAGTGGCCAATGCAAGGTGCCCTAGAGGGAATGAACAGAACAAGTAATCATCAATTGTCGCCCATTCCCAACTTCTAGCAAACGGGCTAGAGACCCCATCCTGGCTAATAGACACTGATAGACCTATCCTCCATGAATTTATCTAGTTCTTGCATTTATCTAGTTGTTATCCCCATTTTACAGAGGTGGAGCTGAAGTACAAAGATGTTAAGTGACTTGTTCAGGAACATAAAGCAATTTAGTGGCAGAGCCATGAATAGACCCCTGAACTCTTGACTTCCAGATCTCTGTTGTAACCTGTGTACCATGTGTAGTCCCATGGTTATATGTTGCTATTGAAAATAGCGTAGTTGAATAAACTAAAAAAGTCACTTTTTGTAACTACTGGTATAGTTTCATTAATTAACAAAATACCCTCATGAGGTCAGAATTCCTTTAAAGTACTGTTTACGCAGACCACACACTTCTTAAATGAACCTATCAACGCAGCTACCCAGTTTAGCATAGAAAAACTCGTGGCTGGCCTGTGTCAGCCGACTAAGGTTATGAGGCTTAGGCTATGCAGGGATGTTTCATTGCTGTATAGACTTCAAGGCTTGGAAGTCTACTCAACAATGAAACAGCACTGCGGCCTGAGCCCCATGAGCTGGAATCGGCTGGCATGAGCCAGCTGTGTTTTTTGCTGCATAGACATACCCTCTGACAGAAATGGAGGAGTGAGGAAAAACACAAGAGAACACCAAGTAATTAATACTGTGGAGAATCATTCTGTGTTGTCCCTTGAGGGAGGGACTAGATAAATGAATAGATCTTTTCTACCTCTTAGTCTCCTGAGCTGAGAGCAAGAGCCAAGCAGAGTAAAGGAACCTTGGCAGGGATATCAGAGACTTGGGGGAGAAAGAGAGAGCAGAGAGAACATTAAACAGGAATGGAATGGTATTCTAGTCTGTGTAAAGCTATCAAAGATAGGGAGCAAAAAACAAAAAAAAAATGTGGAAATGATGGAAGAACAGGAACTATAGTGAAAAGCAGAAAGGTAAAAGCTTGACATTAGTGAAATATATTATCTTTTTCTGGAAAGTGTCCCATAGCTCTGTTAATGAGGAGGTGCAAGAGGTTGTGGTGGTGGTAATGGTGGATTTGGGTAAAATTGATGCTTATGCTGGGCATAAAACTTGGTTACAGGTAGGCATATTTGAAGATTACATGCTACCACAGTATTGGCATTTCGTCTTTTCGAACGAAGTTCTGCTAGCACTGAATCCTCTCCCCATATAGCGATCAGATCCAGTACCTCCTGTACGGTCCATGCTGGTTCTCTTTTTCGATTATGGGCGTGCATGGTTACCTGTGCTGATGAGCTCTCTGTGGTCACCTGTGCTCTCCTGTGCAGGGCAAACAGGAAATAAAATTCAAATGTTTGCGGGGCTTTTCCTGTCTACCTGGCCAGTGCATCCAAGTTCAGATTGCTGTCCAGAGCAGTCACAATGGTGCACTGTGGGATAGCTCCCGGAGGTCAATAGCATCGAATTGCGGCCACACTAACCCTAATTCGAAATGACAATATCGATTTTGGCGCTACTCCGTTTGACAGGGAGAAGTATAGAAATTGATTTTAAGAGCCCTTTATTTTAAAATTAATGGCTTCCTTGTGTGGACGGGTGCAGGGTTAATTTGATTTAACGCTGCTAACTTCGAATTAAACTCATAGTGTAGACCAGGCCATAGTGTCTTTACGTGCTTATGTTCCTGCTTGTGTACTTTCTTTTTTCTCTTCCTCTATCAATATTACCACTAGTAGATTTCCCCATACACTTACTTGTAGCATGCATTTGAGCTCCAAGATTCTTACTTATTTAGTCCCATTTTGTTTTATAGCAGGTGTTATTTTTGGCAATGCATACATCTTGAGAGAGAGAATGCATATCAGGCAATTTCAAGATTTTGCTCATAAACTGCCAAAGTTGCCTTGTGGTACTGGGTGCCATTTTTCCTTTTGGTTACTGTTGACTGTAGAGACTTTACATATAAATAATTAAAATACCAATATTTTCTTTCTTCATGAGTATAACCTAGCGAAGTAAATGTACACATGCACACACAGAGTATTAATATTATTCGTCACTCTCTCTGCTGTTCTTTCCTGATCATTACACTCTAGTTTTGGTTTAGTCCTGCTACAAAATTAATCCATCTGCCCAACCTTCAAATCCAGAGGATCCACAGGATGCCAATCCCTTTGCAGGCCAAACCCCAGGCAGGTGTCTTTCCTCCCCAATGCCTGGCGGCAAGTACCAATGGAGCTATGTTACAAGGGACTCCTGGGCTGCAGCTGCCCCAGGAACATCCCTTAAAATGTATCCCCATTGTGTAAGGCTCTCAGTGAGAGAGCTAATTCAGTACCAGGCTGGGGAAAATCTGCTTGGCACAGAAGTGGATGTTGTGCATTTCCCAGTCCTCACACAAAGTCATTCTTTGCCATTTCTTCTCACAGATATCTCAACTCTATAGAGAGCTCTGTAGGGTCCTGACAAGGGGAGAACAACACAATGGAGGTGTCTGGTGCTTCTTTCTCAGGAGGGTCTCCTTGTTGCAGGTTGTATGTAGGGACAGATCAAATGTTACTAATGGTAATGGTAATAGCAGGGACCTGGGAATAGGGATTGCTGAATTCTCTTCCTGAGTATGCTATTAACTTGTGGTGAGTTCTTGGAAAAGTCTCTGCACTAATATCTGCCTCGGGCCAGAGGCGACAGGAGGAGCAGTGCCGCACATGATTGCTGCTTGGGCTCAAAGCCCAGGAGCTATGTTAAAGAATTAAGTTCCACTGTCTGTGGATTTAAAAGCACTTATGTATTTCAGAAGGATGTTAAAGGTTTGCTTATTCTTTGTAAAGTAATGGCTTATTAAATGCAAAGTAACCTCAGATGGGAATGTTCTGTATAAATACAAAATATATGGTCATTCAATATTGATTAGCTTTTCGATTGGAAATGTTGTGTCTCTTAATGGAAACCTTGGTTTGTTTTAATAGGTTATTTCCTTTGATTGCTCTGCTTCAAGCCAGCCTCATATTTGACAGTGCATTAGTATCTTTTATTTAGTAGAGCTTTAATTACACATTGCAGATTTTATAAGGATGGAAAAATACATTTAATTAAGACCAGAATCTGTTGGTCTTCATGTTGTTTAATATGTTTGTCTTTGCCATTTTCCATAAGCAACAGTTAAAGTGCTACTTAGTGCAGGTATACAGCATTCTTCATTACTAAGTGGGAGTCAGTGGAAATTTTATTAATTGTTTGCCTTAACAGTGTATCATTCTAAATACAGTTGAGCTGATTATTGAATATCACTAAATATCACTCTCCATGTTACATGGTTTTATACAGAACACATTTGATGGTGCTGAGCAATTAAAGATGTTCTGAATTACTAAAGAAAAGCTTCAGACTTTCAAATTTTAATTTTTCTTATCACTGACTCTAATTATATTATTAGAAGGTGTTTAGTAGCAAGTGATATTTCCTTATAAACCCAAGTTCCGTAAGTTCTCTGCTTACAGAAATATTTGAAGTTTGGTCGCAGTCAGAGACTCTGTTACCTTAAATTTTTCTTAATAAATGGCTAAAAATAGTTTCTCAAACTTTATACGTACACAGAGATGAACTTTGAAACTAAACATTTTCAGGTAGACCAGTCCTTTCTGAGAATTACTGTAGACTTTTTGCTAGTTTGCTTGAAAATGTTTTTAAGCATTTAAAAACTGTATTGGGTTTAGTGGGGGCTCTATTTTGTTTAAAGTAGACGTAATTAACTAGAATACAAAAATTGTTGAACCACAAGACACATGCTTAGCTTCCCAACAAAATGACACTGCCTTTTATCTCTCCTCTTTTCCACACTCCTTTATATGTTCTCTTGCATTGTCAGCTGTTAAGGGTAGGGTCCTGATCTAATCCTTCTGCAGTGACCCTAGCAGACTATAGGATCTATATAAAAAATAATACTCCATAAATTAATGTGGATACACCTCCTTAGCTGGTGTACATTCCCTGCTTATTCCTGAATATAGCATATAAAACAAGACAGACCCTTTGTTACTGTATGTAATTACCTAATTACAAGAGATTGAAATGCTAGTAAAAAAATATGAAAAGACATGCTCTTGAACATTCTATCCATCTGTTTTCCTTGTCTAACATAATTGTGTTAAGGAGTGTTAGAAATAAGGCTAAATCAGGGTAAGCACTTTTGATAATTCCACCTGTTATTAACTAGAAGTCTTTATTGCCAAATATTAAAAGTAATTTGATAAATTCTATGGCTTGAATGACAGTTTGTTCTTTTGATAATTATACTTTGATTTCTCTGCAACATATTATAACCTGAGATATGTAATGACAAGGATTTCCAAAAACAGGCAGAGAGAAAATAATTGTGTTAAAGAATTAAGTTCCACTGCCTGTGGAAGCTGTCTTGGTGAACAAAACTTTTCAAGAGAATTACTGTGCTGAATATGATTTTCTTTAGTGTTCTGTGGTTTATCACTAAAACATTTCTGCCCAATGTAATGAAGTCTTGATATTTAGAGTGTCCATTGATTTTTTGCAAATGGCCATCTTACCACTTGTGCAAGTGGTCAGATGGCAGTTTCACATTAGGGCATTGGTTTGCTTTATTTATTTTTTGGGTTGGTTAGTTAGGAGGAAAGGCCATGGAGGGAGCACTCAATAGTGATTGAATTTCACTGATTGACTGATATTTTCAGAGTAAATTCACCCACCCAGCTGTGTGGATCCTTGGTGTAAACTGTAGGAGAACCAGACATTTATCTTATTGCAGATTTCTAACTGGTTCTGTTTGATTCCATGGAAAATGAACAGCTGCTAGGATTATTTAAGATCTGAAATCTAAATGTTCATGCTCAGAGTATGGGTCTCCTATATTTTAGATAAGCTGATATTTTTTGGTCTTCATTGAGATATGAACCACCTCTACCATCTCTGGTTTTACATGCTCATTGTTTAATTTGGGATTAATCTGGAAATCATCTAAAATCCAATGCTTGATATTAAGGGCTTTGTACAATTGCCAAGGAAAGAAATTTAATTTAATAAATACCTTCTGAACTGCAACTCTTCCAGTAAATATGTGTTTTTTGGGGACGTGACAGAATGCAAATGTGCAGGTATGCTAGAAGTATAGAAAATTTTATTCTATGGCACCCCAAGAGGATCCCCATTCTTTGTGTTGTCCTCTCTCTTTAATGAATCACTTATATTCTTCTTTGAGTAGTGTCTCTATGGGTGCTTCACCGTAGGTGTGTCTGTGTCCCTGCGCTGCTGGTTGGAAAACTTTGGTAGCAGTCTGTTCAGCCTGCAGATGTGCTGCTCCTTGTCTGCCATGAGGGTAGCCCAGGTGTGCAGGCAACCCTCCTCAGTTCCTTCTCAACCACCCCGGCTAGAGACAGAGCTAGAGCTGTCCATTCATGGAACATTAACTCTTAGAATTGCTAATTTTAGCTTCTTTTGAAGTCTTTTTCCTTTCTTTACTTCGTTTACATTTTATTTTGTCTATCGCCTAAAAAAAAATGTAGGAAAAGAAGAAAAGAAAAGGACTTTGTCTTCCATTGACCCCCTGTGGCTTCAAAAAGTGCCTCAGTTGCAAGGAATCTATCCCAGTGACTGATGGACACTTGCAGTGCATTCGCTGCTTGGCAGAGAAATACAGTCCATAGGAGTGTGGCTTGTGTCGTCAACTGAAGCTCAGGTCCAGGAAGGACAGAGAACTGAGCCTCAAACTCATAGTCATGGAGTCAGCCCTTCAGCCACTGGAGTCCTGGCGGGAGCTCTCACCACAATCCTCCACTTCAAAGTGAGGTGAGCTCAGAGAAACGCCTGCGAGCCACTCATGTAAGGCCTCTAAGAAAAGGTCATTGAGTTGCCATAGTGAGCCCCAATTGAGCTGGAAACTATCACTGGTTTGGTCAGTATCACCGACAGTCTCCACCGGTACCAATGCCCTCTGTACCGCCAGATTTCTGGTGTACAACGGATCTTTTGGTCACTGATGCACCGGACTCTCCTCTGCTCAGTACCAGGACCCTAGTACCGAGTTCCCCCAGAGCCTGTGTCTCACCAATGATTGCCTGCCACATATTGCTCTTTTCAGAAAGTGAACAAGAGGACATCTCTTCCCAACTCTCATCACACCCGCCATAGGGAGCCCAGTTTCAGTATGGACACTGGCATGCTACCCCTCTGAGTAACAGCCTCCCCAGTTCGGACAATCACAGTACCTTCCCATCACAATGTCCGTACAGGGACCCCAGCAGGCCCAAAGGCAACAGGCCTCCATCACCTCTGGTGTGGCCTACCAGCAGCTGAGGAAGTACCTTCCTTTGGCTGCTGCCTCAAGGGCCTCTCAACTCCCCACGCAGGCAAGGGAAGAACCAGAGCCAAAGTTGAGGACGAAGTCACTCCTCCAGTCCCCCTCTCGTCATTGTCGCCATGGCAGATGACTTTAAACTATTCCAGGACTTGGAACAGAGGGTGGCAGCGCCACTCCATATACCTTTACATATACCTTTGTGAGTCGCACTACAAGCTAGTGGACATGCTACATTCCTCCACCTTCTCCAGTGTGGCCCTCCCTATTAATGAGGTTCTACTGGACCCCACCCAGGCGATATGGCATACCCCTGCGTCTGTTCCACCAACTTGTAACGGGAGACAAGTTATGTGCCAGCAAAGGATATGGAATTCCTGTTCACACCCAACTGCCAATTTGATCATTGTGGATGTAGTTCACTATAAAGGCCACCAACACCATTTTAAGTCCACTCCTTATGACTGGGACTGGAAGTGCCTGGATCTGTTTGGCAGGAAGGCCTATTTCTCGACCACAGTCCAATTCAGAGTGGTGCCAAATATGACTATTAGAACTATGTGAAGCTTAGTTCTTTGATTGAACAGCTTCCCAATTCTCACAAGGAACAATTTAAAGCCTTGGTTAACAAGGGCCAGATGATGGCAAAAACATCTCTCCAGTCTGCACTTGATGCAGCTGACATGGTGGCATGTTCTGTTTTGACTGCCATTGTGATGAGACAGGCCTCATGGCTTCATGTCTCTGACTTCCTCAAGGAGGTCTAAACGATGGTGGAGGACCTCGCCTTTGAGTGCATGAAATTACTTGATGAAAAGATGACACATCACAACACACTAAAAAGGTTCAAGGGCTATTCGTCTATCCCTCAGGATCTATCCATTTCGGTCCAAAAAAATTCACAGCCCTCAGCCCCCATTCAAGCCTCTCTCACAATATCCATCTCAATATTCAGAGAGATCGTATAAACCCCAGAGAAAGAAGCCCAGGTTCTCCAGATGAAAGACATCAGGATCTCAGCAAACTTCCTCTCAGCCCTCTACCTTGAAGAGACAGTTTTGATGGGTTGGCTGGAGTGCCCGTAGAACACTCTCCTCATTTCACGCTGGAAAATCCCACCCATCCCTTCAGAAATCCTCTCTCCCTGTTCTTCAGCACCTGGGAATGGATAACCTCCAACAAATGAGTGCTTGAGATCATCCGAGATGACTACTCCATCCATTTCTCCTCTCTCATCCCTCCCAAACACCTTCCATGTCCCTCTTCAGGGCCCCTTCTCATGAGAGCCTGCTACGTCAGGAGATAAACCACGACCTCAGCGTAGGAGCCATAGAGCCAGTACCCACACATCTCATCAGCAGAGGCTTCTACTCTCGTTACTTCCTGATACAAAGAAAAAGGGAGTTGGAGATTCATACTAGACTTCAGAGCACTAAACAAGTTTATCGAAGTGCAGAAGTTCAAGATGAACATGTTATCAATGATCAATCCAGAGTTTGAAAAAGGAGACTGATTCTCGGCCCTCGACCTCCAAGATGCATATTTTCACATCGTGATTGTACTGAGCCACAGATGTTATCTCAGGTTCGTGCTAGGTCAAGACCACTACCAATACAGAGTACTCCATTTTGGCCTCTCATCGGCTCCCAGTGTATTCTCCAATGTCCTCACAGTAGTGGCAGCCCACTTACAATCTCAAGACATTATGATTTATGGACAACTGCCTTCTCAGGGCACCAGTACAGAGGCTAGAATTGATTGGAGCCGACTCCATTCAGGCAAAGGTGCTCCTCCCACATCACAGATTTCTCAGTCTCTTCTTGCTGATAGAGACACTACAATCCAGCCCCAAATTTCAGCCAAACATTACCTCCAGCTCCTGGGCAATATGGCCATGGGCGCATCAGTGGTTGCTCAAGCCAGACTATGGACGAGATGCCTCCAAAGCATGGTGTGGTTTGGTTTAGAGGTCGAACAGAGAGAATATAAACAAACTACTATTGATGTGCACCAGGGTCAAGCAATCCTGGGTCTGATGGAAAGACTCAGTAAACATCTGTAGGGGAATTCCGTTCATTCAGTCTTCCCCATTTCTATTCCTGACCACCCATGCATCCCTCATAGGATGGGGTACACATCTCAATGGTGGCACAATACAAGGCAAATGGTCTTCAGCAGAGACATACCTCCACATCAACCTGCTCAAACTCAGAGCTGTCAGAAATGCTTAGCAAAGACACAGATGTAAGGGTCATGGATAGGCAATATAGCCTGGATGTATTACATAAGCCATCAGGGAGGCTCCAGATCTCATTCCCTGTATGTAGAAGCACTAAAACTATAGAACTGTTGCATCTCCAAGAAAACCTTAATATCAGCGGCCTACTTACAAGTAATACACAACACGATGGTGAACAGTCTTAGCCTCAAATTTCAACACGACCACAAATGGGAGATAGATTTGGTAGTACTCCACAACATATTCCGACAACAGGGGACACCGAGAATAGACCTATTTGTTAATTACTAGAACAAGAAATGTCCTTAGTACTGCTCCAGAGCAGGGATAGGATGATACTCCATGGGAGAGGCTTTCCTCCTTCCATGGGACAAAGGCCTTCTTTAAGCCTTTCCCCTATTGCCTCTATTACCAAAGGTCCTGTTGAAAGTTGAAAGAGCAAACGTCATACTGATTGCTCCCACCTGGCCCAGACAGGCCCTAACCTATCACAGCTGGCACTATGACCACCTATGACTATTCCAATCACTCCTTACCTTCTATCACAGAACGAGAGAGACACTCTCCATCCCAACCTATGGATTCTGCAGCTCAGAGCCTGGCTCCTTCATAGTTCCAGCACAGAGAGACATCTTACTCTGAGGAGGTCCAGGAGGTGTTATTGCACAGTAGGAAAGGTACTTGCCATACCTATCTACAGGAATGGAAGAGATTCCAGATCTGGTGGGATCCCTAATACATCCACCTTACCTGTGATTCTAGACTACCTATTGACTCTCAAAAAGTTGTGACTCTCTATCAGTTTGCGGAAGGTTCATCTAGCAGCAATTAGAACCTTCCATCCGCAGGTAGAAGGATACTCAATCTTCTTCCATCCAACTACAAAGAGGTTTCTCAAAGGCATAGTGAAACCTCTTCCTACAACCCAGACCTCCCACTCTTCAATGGGATCTCAGCCTAGTATTAAGAGTTCTGACTAGGTCACCATTTGAACCCAGGGCTACTTGTTCATAACTCATCTTTCCATGAAGATGGTATTCCTCATCGCCATCACCTCTGCAAGATCCTCATCGCCATCACCTCTGCAAGAAGGGTTGGGGAAATAGCGGCTTTGATGGTGCATCCCCCTTTCACTATGTTCTTCCTTGACAAAGTCACGCTTAGACCACATTCAAAGTTCACTCCCAAGGTGACTTCCACATTCTACATAAATCAGCTTATTCAGTTTCCAGCCTTTTATCCCAACTTCCCTATTATCCTGACGAGGTTTATTCTCCATACACTTGACGTGAGGAGTGCCTGGGCCTTCTGTTTGGACAGGACAAGTCTTCAGAAAGTCCCTGAGTCTCTTTCTCTCCATTGCAAATTAGTCAAAAGGTACATCGATTTCAGCTCAGAGACTAAGTGGGTCCTAGGCTGTATTAAACTCGGTTACCAATTGCATAATGTAAAACCCCCATCTTCAGTACAGACGCATTCTACAAGGTCAGTCTCCTCATCTGTTACCTTCTCCAAAAGTATCCCTATCTTAGAAATCTGCAGAGCAGCTACCTGGGCATCTGTACACACCTTTGCAGAACACTATGCCATCCTGGGGGATTTGGCTGCAAATGCCAAATTGAGTCCCACAGTACTATCATCCATATCAGACTTGACTCCAAAGTCCCAGACTCCAGTGGTGGACGCTGCTCGGGAGTCATCTACAATGGAGCACCCGTAGGGACGCCACTCGAAGAAAAAGAAGTTGTCTTGTGCAGTAACGATGGTTCTTCAAGATGTTTATTCCTATGGGTTCTCCATGGCTCACTCCCTTGCTACTTTGGAGTTCTTCTCTACTTCAGTCAACTATTAGGAACTGAGGAGGGATTGCCCGCATCTGCTGGCTAGCGTCATGGCAGGTGAGGAGCAGTGCGTGCGTGGGCTGGATGGACTGTTTCCAAAATTCTCCGATTAGCAGTACAGAGATGCAGACACATCCATAGTAGAGCACCCATAGAGAGAGACATCTTGAAGAATCATTGTTACTGCACAAGGTGAGTTAACTTCTTGTCTTACCTAATCTTCCCTGTAGTACATGTGAGGCACTTGTATTTTTAATGTGGTTGCCACAGGACAGTGATACAAATGTATGAGATTTTAAAATGTCATCCTAAAACATTTCTCTCCTCTTCCCCTTTGGTGAAAAAACACAGAATAATTCCTACCCCCAGGTAAAAAGAACAGGAGTACTTGTGGCACCTTAGAGACTACCAAATTTATTTGAGCATAAGCTTTCGTGGGCTACAGCCCACTTCATCAGATGCATAGAACGGAACATATAGGATGAAGGTATATATATACATACAGAGAACATGAAAAGGTGGAAGTTGCCAAACCAACTCTAAGAGGCTAATTAATTAAGATGAGCTATTATCAGCAGGAGGAAAAAAAAACTTTTGTAGTGATAATCAATACGGCCCATTTCAGACAGTTGACAAGGTGTGAGAATACTTAACATGGGGAAATAGATTCAATTTGTGTAATGACCCAGCCACTCCCAGTCTATTCAAGCCCAAGTTAATGGTATCTAGTTTGCAAATTAATTCCAGTTCATCAGTTTCTCGTTGGAGTCTGTTTTTGAATGTTATGATTCCTGATGTTTTGTGTCCATTTATTCTTTTGCCTAGAGACGGTCCGGTTTGGCCAATGTACGTGGAAGAGGGGCATTGCTGGCACATGATGGCATATATCACATTGGTAGATGTGCAAGTGAAAAAGCCCCTGATGGCATGGCTGATGTGATTAGGTCCTATGATGGTGTCACTTGAATAGATATGTGGACAGAGCTGGCATTGGGCTTTGTTGCAAGGATAGGTTCCTGGGTTAGTGTTTTTGTTGTGTGGTGTGTGGTTGCTGATGAATATTTGCTTCAGGTTGGGGAGGCTGTCCGTAAGCGAGGACTGGTTTGTCTCCCAAGATCTGTGAGAGTGAGTGTTTGTCTTTCAGGATAGGTTGTAGATCTTTGATGATGCGCTGGAGAGGATTTAGTTGGGGACTGAAGGTGACGGCTAGTGGCGTTCTGTTATTTTCTTCGTTGGGCCTGTCCTGTAGTGGTTGACTTCTGGGTACTCTTCTGGCTCTGTCAATCTGTTTTTTCATTTCAGCAGGTGGGTATTGTAGTTTTAAGAATGCTTGATAGAGATCTTGTAGGTGTTTGTTTCCGTCTGAGGGATTGGAGCAAATGCGGTTGTATCTTAGAGCTTGGCTGTAGACAATGGATCGGTGGTGTGTCCTGGATGGAAGCTGGAGGCATGTAGGTAAGTGTAGTGGTCAGTAGGTTTCCGGTATAGGGTGGTGTTTATGTGACCATCGCTTATTAGCACAGTAGTGTCCAGGAAATGGACCACTTGTGTGGATTGGTCCATGCTGAGGTTGATGGAAATTATTGAAATCATGGTGGAATTCCTCAAAGGCTTCTTTTCCATGGGTCCAGAAGATGAAGATGTCAATCAATGTAGCGCAAGTAGAGTAGGGGCATTAGTGGAGGAGAGCTGAGGAAGGTTGTTCTAAGTCAGCCATAAAAATGTTGCCATACTGTGGAGCCATGCGGGTACCTATAGCAGTGCCGCTGACTTGAAGGTATATATTGTCCCCAAATGTGAAATAGTTGTGGGTGAGGACAATTTCTCACTTAAATCTGAGTGTGCATGTTGCATCTTATAAAGCTCACAGGACTAAGTTCAAAACGTGTTCTGACACTAACTTCTTCTGTGACTTGAGAAAATTGCAT
This sequence comes from Trachemys scripta elegans, assembly GCF_013100865.1. NCBI lineage: Eukaryota > Metazoa > Chordata > Testudines > Emydidae > Trachemys > Trachemys scripta. The sequence goes on along the minus strand of NC_048299.1, from coordinate 272,802,747 downwards.
ATGTGCTGCCCTATTTCAAATTCTGATGTCCGGTACATCAATGTAAATTCTGAGTAACTTCACTGAAATTTCGTCATCTGTACACGGGGAATACTATAACTTATCTCACCACTCAGAATGGTATTGTGAAGCTTAGTTAATGTTTGCAAAGTTCTTCATGGATTAAAAGAACTATACAAATACTGCTTACTATCTTTACTTTGAAGAGCTTCAGGAATCTGAATTTATTTTAGATCAATACATTTCAAATAATTAAAATTAAAATTGTGACCTAAGGTGCAGAATCTGGGTAAGTAGCTTTTTGATCTGCCAAGAAAAAATGAATAGAAGCTATACATATATGTTACAAGGTATTTCTTCTTGATAACTCATTTCTGTGAATTCACAGAAAACTAAATTAAAAGATTCTAAGTTGATTTACACATAATCTAGTGGTAGCTGGTGTACATGTCCCATTGAAAAAGAAGCTCCTACACTATTGAACTGGTATAGCAAGAACAGTCCCGTGCAAGATAATGGAGTGGTTCATATGGGACTTGAGTAATATCTAATTAAAGGAAGGTAATATAATTAATGCCAGTCAGCCTGGGTTTATGGAAAGTCTGTCACCCTACCATGATATCTTGACTGATAAAGGCAATAAGGTTGATCTAATATAATTAGACTTCTGTTAGGTGTTTGACTTAGTATTACACAACATTTTGATTAAAAAATATTGAATGATATAAAATTAATGTGTTGTTGTAGTCATGTCTGTTCCAGTATATTAGAGAGACAAGATTGGTGGTGAGGTAATATCTTTTATTGATCAGCTTCCGTTGCTGTTCTCTCTCGCCAACAGAAGTTGGTCCAATACAAAATATTACCTCATCCGCCTGTGTCTCTAATAAAATTAACATGGCATGCATTAAATGGATTAAAGGCTGGCTAACTGATCGGTCTCAAAATGTAATTATAAATGAGGAAGCATCATTGAACAATGGGTGTGTTTCCAGTGGAGTTCTACAGGGATCAGTTCTTGTCCATATGCTATTTAACATTTTTATTAATGACTTGGAAGAAAACATCTGATAAAGTTTGCAGATGACCTACAAATTGGGGGAGTGATAAATAATGAAGAGGACAGGTCAATGATAGAGTGATCTGGATTGCTTAGTAAACTGTGTGCAAGTAAACAATATATGTTTTAATATGGCTAAATGTAAATGTATCCATGTAGGAATAAAGAATGTTGGCCATAGTTACAGGATGGGGGACTCTATCATTGGAAGCAGTGACTCTGTTAAAGACTTTGGGGTCATTGTGGATAGTCAGCTGAACATGCCCTCACCCATGTGTCTCTGTGGCCAAAAGGCTAATTGGATGAATAAACAGGGAGTCTCAAGAAGGAGTAAAGAGGTTAGTTTACTTCTGTATTTGTCACTAGTGCGACTGCTGTTGGATTACTATGTCCAGTTCTGGTGTCGACAATTCAAGAAGGACTTTGATAAATTAGAGATGGCTCACAGAAGAGCCACAAAAATTATTAAAGGATTGGAAAACATGCCTTAGAGTGATAAACTGAGCCCTTGAGTCTATTTAGCTTCACAAAGAGAAGGTTAAGGGGTGACTTGATTACAGCATTTAAGTACCTATATGAGGAATAAATATTTAATAGTGGGCTCTACAACTCAAGTTCATTTCCTTCCCACTTGTGTATCATCATCGGTAGTAAAGATTCTGCAGGCAAAATTATCATCAGTGACACCTGTGCAATCTCATTTCTTACTGTAGGCTTGGAATGATTTAATTTATAGACACTTGGTAAGTGATTCTGTTGATCTCAAGATGAATAGAATCTGCACCTCAGTTTCGTTTAGTTTTTGTTTCTGCAGGGCTAACAGTTGTAAATAGCTGACAGTGCTTATTATTCTCTTGCAGTAGGAAGACCATAGTTAACTTTGCATTGGAATTTTCTGTTTTACAGGGTCTGTCTCATATTTTAAATCTGAAACATGCTATAGGGAACTTGTACCAAATTTCAGCCACTAATTAATGTGCATGTGGAATAAACTCGTATGAGTTTGAGTGTTTCTGTGGTGTTAGTTTTAAAGGAAATTTGGGGAAACTGGAACAGTGGAAAAGTCTGATGTCTTTTCCACACAGCACTGCAGATTTAAAAGCTCCTGCTGCTTCCTGAGCAGTAACATTGTGACATCAGAAATAATCAGCCACTCGTCTCTCATGCCCTCCATTTTGTTTGCATACTTGGGAGAGTACTTATTGCTTACTTGGTAGTCATTGCAATGCCTTTGAAAACTGGTTTACCACAGACTATCATAACATTTAATGAAGGTTCACAGGAAGAATTGTAATGAGTTTTAAGGAGCTCCTGCTGTGCTCCTTGGGGTTTGTGCTGTGTAAGTTACACTGGTTCTTTTCAAAGGGTAATTGTTACTTTCCTCAAAAAGGGTTACATGACAATAAGATATAAAATTAAAGCTCCTTGTATTGTATATTTTTATATACTTACAAATCTATGGCTTTCTGAATATTTACCTTTTTTCAAAAAGCAGGAAATTATAGATTGGAGTCTCTACTCAGTTTTCTATTACACAATTTAAAAAGAAGGAATTTAAAAGTTGCAAGAAAAACAAAAACATGTTTTGTTTGAATACAGTTTAGTTAAATTATTTCCAATATGTTGATCAACATGGCACTGAGTGGTGAAACATGGATCTGCACAGAGATAACAGTAGCAATTAAATATACAGTGAAGACAACAATTGTGTAATGCTTTATTATTTAAATAGCATATGTATGAAAAGATTTTTTTGATTAAAAACTAAGGTAATTCACACACAAAATTTAATGTTAAGGTTGTTCTCATGAATAATCAAAATAATAAAAAATGAGGCAATACAAAGTCTTCAGTTACATGATTGCATATTATTTTTTACACAGGATGCCTTGTTTATTCCATGCACAGGATGGATCTGTTCTGGGGATTAATAGGGATGTATAGGGAAGGAGTTTGTTGTCTGTCTCCTGCCTCATTTGTTGCAGAAGTTGGAAGTTTTGTAGTGAATGAGGTAGTGGACTGCGGGAAGAGAAAGGCTAGGGAAGTTGAATGTCACTCACCTGGAGACCTGGACTCTATCTTTGCCTCTTCCATAGAGTTCTTATGTGAAACTGGGCAAGTTACACCAAACTTTTCAGTCAGTATCATAATGCATATGCACAAGGGGCTGAGGTAAGGGTGCATGGGCAATGTTCATGCTGGAATTTCCTAATTTGAGAGTGAGGCTGGTGATGACAACCTTCTCATGGTTTGCCCTGTTACATGCTAAGGCACAATCAGAGTCATCAAATCATCATTCAAATATTGCTCCGCAAGATCCCAGAGGAAACAACAATGGAAATAGTTACATTTTCATAGCCACTTTAAGAGAACTGTAGGCCCCGCTCTACAAATTTGCCAGTTCAACACTGAACTTGAGAATGCGTCAAGTATCAGAGGGGTAGCTGTGTTAGTCTGAATCTGAAAAAGCAACAGAGGGTCCTGTGGCACCTTTAAGACTAACAGAAGTATTGGCAGCATAAGCTTTCGTGGGTAAGAACCGCACTTCTTCA
>NC_048299.1:272777292-272798763 GCF_013100865.1 Trachemys scripta elegans | reverse complement strand
CAGAACAGTGAATTGCTAGCTAACATAAATCCTCAGTTTCCATTCCCTCAATATGACCTGAAAATAGAACAGTGTCAGATTACTTCACAACATGAAGTTCCTTCATAACTAGGACATTTTGAATTACTTCTGGTCTCTGATTGTTCCTGAGTGGTTTCTGAGTAAGCAATAGCACCAAATATTTGCAGATCTTGTAAAATGCTTTGTGGAGCTTGAAGTGAAAGCCTCTGAAAAGTGATGGCATCTAGTTCATGTGATACTGCTTTTTTGTTCTTCTTTGTTTTGGTGGTTGAAGTTGTACCATATGCCAGTGCTTCTAAACCTTTTTTGGCAACAGCTGGTTTTCCACTCTAAGACCTCTGTTGCAACAGCCAATGTAACTTGGATTTGGATCCACAAAAGCTCCATTGTGAGTTGGAGAGCACACAGTGGAATGGGAAATGGTGTAATGGGAACCAGCAGAGGCTGCTCATTAAGAAAAAAGTGGGGAGTCTAGAGTAGCGCTCATAAAATTCTGAATTAGCACCAATAAAAGCAATATATTAGTGGCTGGGAACTGCTATCATAGATACACCCACCATTGTCTGTAATGTACGCACGACAACTTTGCTTCAAAAGCTACCATAATTTTTTTGACATGTTACAAATCAATTTTCATGTGTCTGTAATAACTTCTATTAAGACTGGTTTAGAAATTTCACCACTGATGCACATTTTCCATGACCTAATTTGATGATTGAGCAGCTATGATGCACAGAAATGAGCTGTAGTTAATAACTTATTTACCATTCTTTTTCCAGACACTGGAAGCCATTTTGAATTTCAAATACTCTGGGGGACCAGGACATGCTGATGGCTATTACAGGAACCTCTCTCTGGGCCTTCATGTGGAAGTGGAGCCATCTGTCTTCTTTACGCACGTCAGTACCCTTCCTGCAACAAGGTAAGTCTTCCAGTCATCCTTGCAACCCAAGATATCCACAACAACATGCAGACAAAAGCTGCTGAATGGAATTAATAAGATGTATGGAGAGAGGTGTGGAACTGCTGGATATTTTATAAGATACCAACTGTAACTTACCTTTTACTTAGAAAACCTGACTTTGTGGTTAAACAGTCCATGTGCACTGGAAAATTTCTGTAGTTCCTATATTTTCACCTTGCTATAGCTTGAAAATAAAACATTTTCTTTTATAATGGGTATCTTCTTCCATGTATCTTGACTGAAATTGTGAAGGTTTTAGTGTTGTCTGCTGTTTTAGACTGTGTTCTGCATGCTACTGGATACCAATGAAAAGTAAGTTTTGCTCATTCTTTCCTGAGTGGATTTTTACCTGTTTCTCATAGGTGATAAAATAAAGTTTTCTATTTATAGTGACTTTCATCCCAAGGATAGTATATAGAATATAGTCAAAAGTCAAAATTTTCAAACTTTGGGTGCCTAAAGTTAATCAACGATACTTAACGGAAAGTTCTTCTAGTAATTATATTTGCTGCTATTATAATTACCTGATAAATACTAAAACCTCAATTCTGTATAGTCAGTTTCATTATCTTCTTTTTATTTGAGGTATTTCTTGAGCTATTTTATGAAAATTAATTCTGCATGTTAAAGTAGTTCTTCTAGTGATTGCTGCATGATGGTATAAAAGGCAGCACCGCCTCAGACCATGCTCAGTTCCTCCTTACCACCCACGATCGATAGAGTGCATTGCCTTACTTCTGCAAGTTTATTTTTAGAGGGAAATTATCTTCCTTTCTGTACATAGGTCAGTTCGTGGCCTTTGCTAGTGTTAAGATTAGTGTAGCTGTTCTTTGTTGTTTTTCTTGGAACAGAGGTTCCCTCTTATTCACAGTGCCAGAGTATGCCTCAGTCTCTGGGTTTTAAGCCTTTTGCTGGCTTGCAAGAAATCTGTGCTGGTGAGTGACTTGTATTCCACCTGCCTTAAATGCCTTGGTGAGGGTCACACTCTAGACCACTGCCAGATTTGCTAGGACTTTAAATCCCCGACAAAAAAGGACAGAGAGGTGAGACTGCGTCACCTCCTTGTGCAGGCCGCTTTGTGTCCACTTTCTGACCCTTCCCACTCAGGGCGGGCACCAAGTATTTCAACATCGGTGAGGAGCAGTCCTGCAGACATTGCTTCTGAAACGCAGCACCAATCCCCTTCTCCGGTGCTGAGAAAGAAGCACAAAAGTTCAGACCAGAACAGTAAACAACAGTAAGCAATCTGAAGGACAAGGTAGAGTGTCCTATGGAAAGAGAGATTCCCCAGCAGTGACCTATTTTCATCAAGGGTCTTCAGCTCTGGCACCGCTGCCTGTGCTATTGATGTTGCAGTGCCAACTCTTTTGGTGCAACAAGAAAAGCACCGGGAAAATCTCTTGATATCACTGGTGCCAGAAGCCTATGCAGAAGCACAGGACCTACTCTGCCTCTTGATACTGGATTCTCTGATTGTCCAGGAGACAAGTTGGCAGGTACCAGTGGAAGTTACACACAATCTCAGAGCCCAAATCTGTACTTGGTACTGTGGAGGCTAGATATATGAAGCATGCAGTCCAGAAGTAAATCTAACATGCTGTCCCACGTTCTGGTATAACTGGAGATACATTCCTGGATCTTGGCATCACCTGTCACATCACCAGTGTGGTCAAGCAATTCAAGGTCCTCCTCAGAGTCTGAGGTACACCTAGTGTACACCGAGTGACCTAGACAAATTGGAGTATTGGGCCAAAAGAAATCTGAGATTCAACAAGGACAAGTGCAGAGTCCTACACTTAGGACAGAAGAATCCCATGCAGCGCTGCAGGCAAGGGACTGACTGGCTAAGCAGCAATTCTGCAGAAAAGGACCTGGGGATTACAGTGGATGAGAAGCTGGATATGAGTCAGCAGTGTGCCCTTGTTGCTAAGAAGGCTAACTGTATATTGGGCTGCATTAGTAGAAGCATTGCTAGCAGATCCAAGGAAGTGATTATTTCCCTTTATTCGGCATTGGTGAGGCCACATTTGGAGTATTGCATCCAGTTTTGGGCCCCACACTACAGAAAGCATGTGGACAAATTGGAGAGAGTCCAGTGGAGGGCAACAAAAATGATGAGGGGGCTGGGGCACATGACTTATGAAGAGAAGCTGAGGGAACTGGGGTTATTTAGTCTGCAGAAGAAATGGGTGAGAGGGGATTTGATAGCGGTCTTCAACTACCTGAAGGGGGATTCCAAAGAGGATGGAGCTGGTCTGTTCTTGGTGGCAGATGACAGAACAAAAAGTAATGGTCTCAAGTGGGGAGGTCTAGGTTGGATATTAGGAAACACTATTTCACTAGGAGGGTGGTGAAGCACTGGAATGGGTTACCTAGGGAGGTGGTGGAATCTCTGTCCACTTAGAGGTTTTTAAGACCTGGCTTGACAAAGCCCTGGCTGGGATGATTTAGTTGGTGTTGGTCCTGCTTTGAGCAGGGAATTGGACTAGATGACCTCCTGAGGTCTCTTCCAACCATAATCTTCTATGATTCTACACACTTATGCCCCTTGTTCCTGATGATACTCCCCTTCACCTTAATTGTGGGAATTCTATTCTTGATACCCACTGGAGTTCCAGAGACATGGATCCATGGAGCAGTGATTGCTGAGGTTCTATGCCATACCCAGGGTCTTTCTGGAACCTATGGGACATGCCTCCCACTTCCAGATCCTCCCTGGTTCTTAAAATTTACTAGCAGATGACAGGCTAGCTCACACGAGTAGATCTAGGAGGCTATTGTCAGTACTGAGGCTGGTTCTGAGCCAAGACCCTGAAGACCAGACTCAGGGTTTGGAACCTTGACCCATCTCACTACAGAGGATCAACCTCAGCCTCCTCTGCATTATTCCTATTCATCATCTGCAGAGACTCTTGTTTCCTCGGATTTCTGACCTGTTCAGGATGACTACAGGGCTTATCAAGAGCTTTAAAAGAGAGTATCTACTTCTCTTGCTATTCCTGTTGAAGTAGTTCAAGAGAGTTCTCACAGGCTGGTGGACGTTCTGGGTTCAGCAGGACCTTCTAGAGTGGCTCTACCTATCAATGAGGCCATCCTAGAATCTACAAAATCTTTGTGGAAAACCATGCTGTCTGCCTCTGACAGCTAAGAAAACTGAGAAAAATATCATGCCTGCTATTTTCAAGCACATCATTCACCAGGTTTCCCAGTTGTCTCTGCAGTGAATGAAAGTGTGTATCAGGGATGATTTCCTTCTACCAAAGGACAAAGACACAAAGAAATCAGGCCTTGTCAGTGGAAAGCTTTGTACCACATCTTGTCTATGGTTTTGTATCTCTAACCAATAAACCTTATTGGCCAGATACAACTTCTCCCTCTGAGCCAATACCCTGAAGATCTCCGACAAGTTGACAGAGGATGCCAGACAAGAATTCTAGACCAGATTAGATGTGGGCAAGCTGATGGCTTGGACCTCTCTACAAGCATCCTTAGATGGGGGGAGATTCAGGAAGTACATGTAAATGTTCATGACTTCAGTCCTTGGGTCCCCTGTAAAAGATCTATCAGATGATCCAGGATCTCCCTATCTTACAGAAGATGGATGAGATGGTCCACACTGAAATAATTGGGAATTTATATGCCTTTCTCTGAAAGAAAGCAGTTCCACCTTCAGTCTCTACAGAAGTGCCAGGTTTTCCGACAATAGCATAATCAATCTAGAAAATGAGGGGAAAAAACACTGGAGAAGACCTCCTCCACAATTGTCGTCTTCTGTGAGTTCTTCAAGACAGTTGGGATATCGCAACCAGTCTCTTTGACTGCCTTGTCAGGGACAGAGTACCAGATTGCAATGTACTGGTTTTTCTCTCCCCTAATTTTTCCAACACACTTTCTGTGTGGTTGGTCCCCGTAATTACTGTGGAACAGGGATACACCTTGCAGTTTATTTCCAGTCCCCCCCTCAACTTCTCTCCTTGTCTCTCATCAAGGACCACTCTCATGAGGATGCCCTCCTCTGAGCAGTGTGCTCTCTTCTCCATTTGGGACTTGTAGAAGGGGTTCCCCCTCTCCATTGAGGGAAGAGTTACTATTACATTACTTCCCAATTCCAAAGGAAAAAGGAAGTGTCAGACCTATCCTAGGCTTGCAAAATTTGCATAAATAAATAACAAAAAGAAAGTTTTACATTGTCATTCTGGTCTCCATCATCCCCTCCCTGGACCCCAGTGACTGATACGCTGCTGTTGACTTTAAGGATATGTATTTCCATGTATATCCACCAAAACCACAGGAGATTCCTAAGTTTTCTGGTCAACAACACTCAGTTTATGGTCCCACCCTTTGGCCTGTTTGCTGCCTCATGAGTCTTTACAAAATGAATGGTGATGCTGCCTGCATTCCTAGGGAAAGGGAGGCATGCAATTATTTCTTTAACTCGATGACTGGATTTTACAAGGTCTATCCAAGCTCCAGGTAGATGTCAGTCTATCCACGATCCAATCGCTCTTCAGTGTTCTGAGTCTATTACTCCTGGGGGGATTCTGTGCTAAAAAAAATAAAAAATTCTGCACCAAAGAATTAAAAATGCTGCAAATTTTATTTGTCAAAATAACACAATATAATCACTCCAGTTTCAATTATTTTGGTAATTTATTTCAAAATACCTGTCGGCAAGTATGTCAACAATACACACAACAACAAAAAAGATTCCTCCAGGAGTAGAGTTTAAAAAAACCCCTATGAAAACCCAGTTCCAGTTGGGGGGTTCTGGATGGGGCTGCATGATCCCACAGAGCCCAGAGACCAGCCGTGGGCACCCTTACACCCCAGATACCTGCATACCCCTCCCCCGAGAGCCCAGCCGTGGGACATCTCCCGGCTTAGAAACCTGCACCCCCAGAGCCTTTAGTCCTCCCCAGCTTCTTTACTGTCCCACTGGGGGAATGTTGTATTTTTTTTTTTAAATGGAGATATCTTATCTCCTATAACTGGAAGGGACCTTGAAAGGTCATAGAGTCCAGCCCCTTGCCTTCATTAGCAGGACCAATACTGATTTTTGCCCCAGATCCCTAAGTGGCCCCCTCAAGTATTGAACTCACAATCCTGGGTTTAGCAGGCCAATGCCCTTCCTTACCCTTTGCCAGAGCTGGGTTTCCAGGGCCATCTCCCATCCCCAGGAGAATGAGAATCAAACCAGGCAGCTAGAGCGTGCAGCCTCTATTTCCGCTGGACTGGGCACTCCACTCACTGCGAGCTGGGCTCTACAGGGTGCTGGGGCCTCTAGAGGTGGCCAGAAGCTCTGCAGCCCCAATTCTGCAGGAGAAACAAGGAATTCTGCGCAAATTCTGTATTGTGGAGTGGGGCAGAATTCCCCCAGGAGTATAAACTATATATGCAGCATTTCCAGCACTGTGTGAGTTCCTATTTTTTGTCAATATATAGCATAAACTGGTAACTCTAATGTCCACTGAATTTTCTGTAAATTTTACAAAAGAGAAGCAGTTTCCTTTCTTCTCTTTCTTTAGGTGTTCTATTTATAGTCTGAAAAGGGGCTTTGATGGGAAATGCTATAAAATTTTTTCTTTAAGTTGTCCTTGGACCCATTGATGCTAAAAAAAATCTTTAAAGTAGGGCTATCAAGCGATTTTGCGTTGCTAAACAATAATAGAATACCATTTATTTAAATACTTTTGGATGTTTTCTACATTTTGAAATATATTGATTTCAATTACAACACAGAATACAAAGTGTACACTGCTCACTTTATTTATTTTTGATTACAAATATTTGCACTGTAAAAAAACAAGAGTATTTTTTCTATTCACCACATATAAGTGATAATTAGGGCTGTCAATCGCAGTTAACTCACGTGATTAAGTCAAAAAAATTAATCATGATTAATCGCACTATTAAAGAATAGAATACCAATTGAAATTTAATACATATTTTTGGATGTTTTTCTACATTTTCAAATGTATAGATTTCAATTACAACATAGAATACAAAGTGTACAGTGCTCTCTATTTTTGAATACAAATATTTGTACTGTAAAAATGATAAACAAAAGAAATAGTATTTTTCAATTTTACCTCATACAAGTACTGTAGTGCAATCTCTTTATCATGAAAGTGCAACTGACAAATGTAGTTTTTTGTTACATAACTGCACTCAAAAACAAAACAATGTAAAACTTTAGAGCCTACAAGTCCAATCAGTCCTACTTCTTGTTCAGCCATCGCTCAGACAGACAAGTTTCTTTACGTTTGCAGAAGATAATGCTACCCACTTCTTATTTACAGTGTCACTTGAAAGTGAGAACAGGGGTTCGCATGGCACAGTTGTAGCTGGCGTCACAAGATATTTACATGCCAGATGCACTAAAGATTCATATGTCTCTTCATGCTTCAGCCATCGTTCCAGAGGACATGTTTCCATGCTGATGATGCTCGTTTAAAAAAAAAAAAAAAAAAAGCCGTAATTAAATTTGTGACTGAACTCCTGGGAGGAGATTTCTGTCTCCCGCTGTGTTTTACCTGCATTCTGTCATATATTTCATGTTATAGCAGTCTCGGATGATGTCCCAGCACATGTTGTTCGTTTTAAGAACACTTTCACTGCAAATTTGACAAAATGCAAAGAAGATAGCAATGGAAATGTCAAATCCTAGCTACAGCACTCGACCCAAGATTTAAGAATCTGAAGTGCCTTCCAAAATCTAAGAGGGATGAGGTGTGGAGCATGCTTTCAAAAGTCTTACAAGAGCAGCACACTGATGCGGAAACTATAGAACCCAAACCACCAAAAAAGAAAATCAGCCTTCTGCTGGTGGCATCTGACTCAGATGATGAAAATGAGCATGCTTCGGTCCACACTGCTTTGGATCATTATTGATCAGAACCCGTCATCAGCATGGACGCATGTCCTCTGGGGAATGGTGGTTGAAGCATGAAGGGACATATGAATCTTTAGCACATCTGGCATGTAAATATCTTGCAACGGTAGCTGTAGCAGTGACATGCAAACGCCTGTTCTCCCTTTCAGGTGACATTGTAAACAAGAAGCAGGCAGCATTATCTTCTGCAAATGTAAACAAGCTTGTTTGTCTGAGTGATGGCTGAACAAGAAGAAGGACTGATTGGACTTGTAGGCGCTAACATTTTACATTGTTTTATTTTAGAATGCAAGGGTTTTTTTGTACATAATTCTACATTTGTAAGTTGCACTTTCACAATAAAAATATTGCACTACAGTACTTGTATGAGGTGACTTGAAAAATACTATTTCTTTTATCATTTTTACAGTGCAAATATTTATAATTAAAAATAAACATAAAGTGAGCACTGTACACTTTGTATTCCATGTTGTAATTGAAATCAATATATTTGATATTTGAAAATGTGGGAAATATCAAAAAATATTTAAATAAATGGTATTCTATTATTGTTTAACAGAGCGATTAATCACAATTAATTTTTTAATTGCTTGACAGCCCTAGTGATGATGCAATCTCTTTATTATGAAAGTTGAACTTACAAATGTAGAATTACGTATGAAATTTAACTGCATTCAAAAATAAAACAGTGTAAAACTTTAGAGCCTACAAATCCACTCAGTCCTACTTCTTGTTCAGCCAATCACTCAGACAAACAAGTTTGTTTACATTTGCAGAATATAATGCTGCTTTCTTCTTGTTTACAATCACAACTTAATTTACATAAGCACCTTTGGTGAGGGACCTTGTCAAAGGCTTTCTGGAAATCTAAGTACGCTATGTCCACTGGATTCCCCTTGTCCACATGTTTGTTGACCCCTTCAAAGAACTCCAATAGATTAGTAAGACATGATTTCCCTTTACAAAAACCATGCTGATTTTTGCCCAACAATTTATGTCCTTCTATGTGTGTGACAATTTTATTCTTTACTATTGTTTCAACTAATTTGCCCGGTACTGACGGTAGACTTACCGGTCTGTAATTGCCGGGATCTCCTCGAGAGCCCTTTTTAAATATTGGCGTTACATTAGCTATCTTCCAGTCGTTGGGTACAGAAGCTGATTTAAAGGACAGGTAACTCTAGGGTGAATGTCATCTGGTCCCGGGGACTTGTTACTGTTAAGTTTATCAATTAATTCCAAAACCTCCTCTAGTGACACTTCAATCTGTGACAATTAATCAGATTTGTCACCTACAAAGGACGGCTCAGGTTTGGGAATCTCCCTAACATCCTCAGCCATGAGGACTGAAGCAAAGAATTTATTTAGTTTCTCTGCAATGACTTTATCGTCTTTAAGTGCTCCTTTTGTATCTCGATCATCCAGGGGCCCCACTGGTTGTTTAGCAGCCTTCCTGCTTCTGATATACTTAAAACACATTTTGTTATTACCTTTTGAGTTTTTGGCTAGTTCTTCAAATTCCTTTTTGGCTTTTCTTATTCATTTTTACAGTTAATTTTGCAGTGTTTACGCTCCTTTCTATTTACCTCACCAGGATTTGACTTCCACTTTTTAAAAGATGCCTTTTTATCTCTCACTGCTTCTTTTAAATGGTTGTTAAGCCACAGTGGCTCTTTTTTAGATCTTTTACTGTGTTTTTTAACTTTTAAGTTGGGCCTCTATTATGGTGTCTTTGAAAAGTGTCCATGCTGCTTGCAGAGATTTCACTATAGTCACTGTACGTTTTAATTTCTGTTTAACTAACCTCCTCATTTTTGCATAGTTCCCCTTTCTGAAATTAAATGCCACAGTGTTGGGCTGTTGGGGTGTTCTTCCTACCACAGGAATGTTAAATGTTGTTATGGTCACTATTTCTAAGTGGTGCTGTTATAGTTACCTCTTGGACCAGATCTTGTGCTCCACTCAGGACTAAATCGAGAATTGCCTCTTCCCTTGTGGGTTCCTGTACCAGCTGCTCCAAGAAGCAGTCATTTAAAGTATCGATAAATTTTGTGTCTGCATTTCGTCCTGAGGTGACATGTACCCAGTCAATATGGGGATAATTGAAATCCCCTACTATTATTGAGTTCTTTATTTTGATAGTCTCTCTAATCTCCCTTAGCATTTCATTGTCACTGTCACTTCCTGGTCAGGTGATCGATAATAGATCCTTACTGTTATATTCTTATTAGAGCATGGAATTATTATCCACAGAGATTCTATGGAGCGTGTGGATTTATTTAAGATTTTTTCTTCATTTGATTCTACTTTTTCTTTCACATATAGCTGTTCTGTCCTTCCGATATATTTTGTACCCCGGAATGATTGTGTCCCATTGATTGTCCTCGCGCCACCAGGTTTCTGTGATGCCTATTATATCAATAGCCTCCTTTAACACGAGGCACTCTAGTTCACCCATCTTATTATTTAGACTTTTAGCATTTGTGTACAAGCACTTTAAAAACTTGTCACTGTTTATTTGTCTTCCCTTTTCTGATGTGTCAGATTCTTTTTTATGTGAATGTTTTTTGTCTGATCTGGCCCAAACTTTATCCTCTTCCATCCTCTCATCCTGACTAAAACCTAGAGAATCTCTATCAATACACTCTTCTCTAAGAGAAGTCTCTGTCCGATCCACGTGCTCCTCTGCAGCAATCGGCTTTCCCCCACCTCTTAGTTTAAAAACTGCTCTGCAACCTTTTTAATGTTAAGTGCCAGCAGTCTGGATCCACTTTAGTTTAGGTGGAGCCCATCCTTCCTGGATAGGCTACCCCTATCCCAAAAGATAAGAGGGAAGATTCTTTCATGGACCGAGAACTGGTTAAAAGACAAAGGGTAGGAATAAATGGAAAATTTTCAGAATGGAGAGGGGTAACTAGTGTTCCCCAAGGGTCAGTCCTAGGACCAATCCTATTCAACTTATTCATAAATGATCTGGAGAAAGGGGTAAACAGTGAGGTGGCAGAGTTTGCAGATGATACTAAACTGCTCAAGATAGTTAAGAACAAAGCAGACTGCGAAGAACTTCAAAAATATCTCACAAAACTAAGTGATTGGGCAACAAAATGGCAAATTAAATTTAATGTGGCTAAATGTCAAGTAATGCACATTGGGGAAAAAATAACCCCACTATACATACAATATGATGGGGGCTAATTTAGCTACAACGAATCAGGAAAGAGATCTTGGAGTCATCGTGGATAGTTCTCTGAAGACGTCCACGCAATGTGCAGCAGCAGTCAAAAAAGCAACCAGGATGTTAGGAATCATTCAAAAAGCGATAGAGAATAAGATGGAGAATATCTTATTGCCCTTATATAAATCCATGGTATACCCACATCTTGAATACTGCATACAGATGTGGTCTCCTCATCTCAAAAAAGATATACTGGCATTAGAAAAGGTTCAGAGAAGGGCAACTAAAATGATTAGGGGTTTGGAACGGGTTCCATATGAGGAGAGATTAAAGAGGCTAGGACTTTTCAGCTTGGAAAAGAGGAGACTAAGTGGGGATATGCTAGAGGTATATAAAATCATGAGAAAGTGAATAAGGAAAAGTTATTTACTTATTCCCATAATATAAGAACAAGGGGCCACCAAATGAAATTAATTGGCAGCAGGTTTAAAACAAACAAAAGGAAGTTCTTCTTCACACAGCGCACAACCAACCTGTGGAACTCCTTGCCTGAGGAGGTTGTGAAGCTAGGATAACAACAGGGTTTAAAAGAGAATTAGATAAATTCATGGAGGTTAAGTCCATTAATGGCTATTAGCCAGGATGGGTAAGGAATGGTGTCCCTAGCCTCTGTTTGTCAGAGGATGGAGATAGATGGCTGGAGAGAGATCACTAGATTATTACGTGTTAGGTTCACTCCCTCTGGGGCACCTGGCATTGGCCACTGTCAGTAGACAGGATACTAGGCTTGATGGACCTTTGGTCTGACCCAGTATGGCTATTCTTATGTTCTTACAATGTCACCTGAAAGTGAGAATACGTATTTGCATGGCACTATTGTAGCCCACATCGTAAGATACTTACATGCCAGATGCGCTAAAGATTCATATGTCCCTTCATGCTTCAACCATCATTCCAAAGGACATGCATCCATGCTGATGACAGGTTCTGCTCAATAACCATTCAAAGCAGTATGGACCGATGCATGTTCACTTTCATCATCTGAATCACCAGCAGAAGGTTGATTTTTCTTTTTTGGTGGTTCGGATTCTGTAGTTTCCGCATCAGAGTTTTGCTCTTTTAAGACTTCTGAAAGCATTCTCCACATGTTGTTCCTCTCAGATTTTGGAAGGCACTTCAGATTTTTAAACCTTGGGTCAAGTGCTGTAACTATTTTTAGAAATCTCACATTGGTATCTTTTGTGTTTTGTCAAATCTGCAGTGAAAGTGTTCTTAAAACGAACAACATGTGCTGGGTCATCATCCGAGACTGCTATGATATGAAATACATGGCAGTATGCGGATAAAACAGCAGGAGACGCATCATTCTCCCCAAGGAGTTCAGTCAGATATTCAATTAACATGTTATTTTTTTTAATGAGTGTCATCAGCATGGAAGCATGTCCTCTGGAATGGTGGCCTTAGCATGAAGGGGCATACAGATATTTAGCATATCTGGCACGTAAATACCTTGTAATACCGGCTACAAAAGTGCCATGTGAACCCCTGTTCTCATTTTCTGGTGACATTGTAAATAAGCAGGTAGCATTGTCTCCCATAAATGTAAACAAACTTGTTTGTCTTAGCGATTGGCTGAACAAGAAGTAGGACTAAGGGGATTTGTATACTCTAAAATTTTACTTTGTTTTGTTTTTGAGTGTAGTTATGTAGGAAAAAACATCTACATTTGTCAGTTGCACTTTCATGATAAAGCGATTGCACTACGGTATTTGTATGAGGTGAATTGAAAAATACTATTTCTTTTGTTTATATTACTATTTTTATTACAAATATTTGCACTGTAAAAATGATAAAGTGATCACTATACACTTTGTATGCTGTGTTGTAAATTAAATCAATATATTCGAAAATGTAGAAAAATATCCAAAACTATTTAATACATTTCAATTGGTATTCTGTTGCTTAACAGTGCGATTAAAACTGCGATTAATTTTTAATGGTGATTTTTTAAAATTAATCGTGCGAGATAACTGCGATTAATCAACAGCATTACTTTAAAGATAACTTTTTCCTTGCAGTTACCTAGTTCTAGAACAGTCATTTCAAATTAACAGTTAATACAAGCTAAAAGATAATTGCCTGTAATTGTTTAAAAATCTAATCTTTGTTTTTATCAGTCATACAACATTCCTCTATACATTTGATAATATTAACTTACTTGAGAGATGTAATAACTTCATTAATAATTTCTAAATGTCAATAAAGATTGCAGGTTTAAAGTTTATAATTTACCTTTAGAAATTCCTTATTTGTCTCTCTTTTCTGGAATACATCCCTCTCATCCTATGAGATGCAAACATGTTCAGGAGTGAAATAAACCACAGATTTAACTTTTTCTGATTAAGGTTTAATTTTGTACAGACATGTCTTATACATGTATATAGTCAAATCATGCAATTTTAGTGCTAGGCTGATTTACTGAATACTGTGTTTAAAATTGATGTTTTGCACAATGGGGATAGTTTTATTCTTTTTTTCAGTTGCGCTAAGTTCATACATGGTGCTAACTGAAAAATATGGTAAATGTAATCGAATTGGATGGGTATGTACTTCAGGGATTGTGTAAATGCTTGTAATCCAGTTGTGCTGGTGTTTACTTTGGGGATTCTATAAATGCTCAGCAAAACATCTACACTGTTTTACAAAAATTCCACAAAACCTAGAAAAAGCTAGGAACCCAGCCAACTACAAGTCATCTGCTCTAAATGCTAGGACCATAACCACTTTCCCAACATTCATTAGGGTCTAAAGTTAGTTCTTTATTTTCTGATCTCTAGGTGATTATTGTGTTTAACAATGTAGTATTGAGAAACTCACAAATTTATTATTTTTTGTATTAGGTAATGACCATTTTCCTTATCCTAAAATAAGATTTTCCTATTCCTTAATTGTCATTCTGTTGCCAGTGGTTTACTGCAGATAGCAAATATTTTACCCTAAAAAAATAAAAAAGGGGGGGAGGGATAGCTCAGTGGTTTGAACATTGACCTGCTAAACCCCGGGGTTGTGAGTTCAATCCTTGAGGGGGCCACTTAGGGGTCTGGGGCAAAATCAGTATTTGGTCCTGCTAGTGAAGGCAGGGGGGTGGACTCAATGACCTTTTGGGTCCCTTCCAGTTCTATGAGATAGGTATATCTCCATTAAAAACAAACAAACAAAACAACTTTTATTATAGTGCTGACTTGATTTGTAGTTAAGGCTTCCATGGAGTCCAATTATGTTCTAATGTATACTTTCTCTGCATAGTAACAGGTGCTGGATAGTTCCAATTCAGCAAAGCACTTCAGCATATGCTTAACTATATTCATTAGCTTTAGTCCATCTGTGTTCAATGTACACATCAGCATGTAAAGTCAATGGAAGCTAAGCGTGTACTCAAGTGATTGCTGAATGGGGATGGACTTCAGCACATGCTGAAGTAACTAAGCTGATGCATAAGTGCTTTGCTGAAAAAGGGCCAAAAATAATATATAATATTGAAATCTTTCTTTGTATGCAGCTTTTTTCCTTCAGCCACTGCCGAAAGGTTCTTATTGTCCCTTTATTTTTTACATACGTGAGTTGACTGCATGTTCATAAATGCACTTTATTATTTTCATGTGTTCATCATGTCTCTGTATTTATTCTATGCTAATGGTTTTGGTGATCAACAAAGCTGTTTATCTCTTGTGCTTCGTAATATTGATTTCCCAGTACCAAGCCCCGTCTTTCATCATACTATATTACATTTTAAAGTGAAAAATAGTAGAAATTTATCATTTTCAAAAGACCTGTGAATAAATGTTTCTCATTAAGTAAAACACACTTTTTCTTGATTTATTGATCTTTTTTCTGCTGAATCCAAATACTTAGATGCTGTGAATTACAAGTGAAAGTTTGCACTTACGCTTTCTCTCCTTATTTAACTTTTTTAATTAATTTGCTTTGAATTTGTATCAGATTTTGTTGCTTAAGTTTTACATGAAATGTTAAACTGCTTTTATTTAGTTTTTAAGAGACAGGCTATGCTTTTATAGCTTCAGATTTTCAGTTGGCAATTCATAACATAAAATATTATTGGTCTAGTTTCCCTTGGTTCCAAAAATATGGCATTGATGTGTTCCTGAAGAATTTGAATGCAGCTGGGAAATGCATCTTCTTATTAAAGCTAGCAATGTGACCTATACAGTGAAACCCCATAGTATTTTTTTTAATTTACTAAGAGATGATGTTCCCCACTTACTTATCAGTTACTGTTAGTAGTTGTTGAGAGAGTTGTTGATACAAAATTGCTCAAGATTGACAAGTCCCAGGCAGATTACGAAGAGCTACAAAAGGATTTCTCAAAACTGCATGACTGATCAATAAAGTGGCAAATGAAATTCAGTGTTGATAAATGCAAAGTAATGCACATTGGAAAACATGCAAACTATACATATCGAACGATGGGATCTAAATTGGCTGTTACCACTCAACAAAGAGATTTTGGAGGCATTGTGGATAGTTCTCTAAATGTGCAGCGGCAGTCCAAAAAGCGAACAGATTGTTGAGAACCATTAAGAAAGGGATTGATAATAAGACATAAAATATAATATTTCCTATCTATAAATCCATGGTATGCCCACATCTTGAATACTGCATGCAGATGTGATCACCCCATCTCAAAAAAGATATATTGTAATTGGAAAAAGTTCAGAAAAAGGGCAAGAAAAATTATTAGGGGAATGCAATGGCTGCCATATGAGGAGAGATTAATAAGACTGGGATTTTTCAGCTTGGAAAAAAGGTGACTAAGGGGGGATATGATAAAGGTCTATAAAATCATGACTGGTGTGGAGAAAGTAAATAAGGAAGTGTTATTTACTCCTCAGAACACATGAACCAGAGGTCACTAAAAGAAATTAATAGGCAGCAGGTTTAAAACAAACAAAAGGAAGTATTTTTTCACACAATGCACAGTCAACCTGTGGTACTCCTTGCCAGAGGATATTGTGAAGGCCAAGACTATAACAGTGTTCAAAAAAAGAACTAGATAAATTCATGGAGGATAGGTCCATCAATTGCTATTAGCCAGGATGGACAGGGATGATGTCCCTAGCCTCTGCTTGCCAGAAGCTGGGGAATGGGCGATGGGATGGATCACTTGATGATTACCTCTTCTGTTCTTTCCCTCTGGGGCACCTGGCATTGGCCACTGTCAGAAGACAGGATACTGGGCTAGATGGACCTTTGGTCTGACCCAGTATGACCATTCTTATGCTCTTATGAGAGAACAATGATACCCAAGTGATCAATTGGAAAAATACCATACAGACTTTTTTTCCTCAGTTCCCTTGTGTTTCAAATAGACTTAAATTTGGGAAATGATCTTTCCTGTATGATGTCTTAGATACCAAGGTGATTGGTGCCTTAGGAGTACTTAAGATAGTGATGCAAGGTAGATGAGAGATCTTTAATTGGACCAACTTCTCTCTCACCAACAGTTACCTCACCCACCTTGTCTCTCTAGTATCCTGGGACCGACAGGGCTACAACAACACTGCATAAGATAGTGATAACATTTCCACCAGATTTAATTTGAGGGTTCAAATAGCCAACTAAAATGTGAGCTTACTATCTACTCTTACTCTCTTTCATATGTATGTGCTAACACATCCTGTATGTTACATTGAAAATGCTAATTAAAATGCACCAATTTACATCTACTATTCTGCTTTCACGAGCTTGAGTTATATTTAATCTTAGAAATGTAGTGTTGGAAGGTATCTTAAGAAGGCATCTAATCCAGCCCCTCCTGCCTGGAGGCAGGACTAAGTATATCTAGACCATCCAAGACAGGTGTTTGTCTAACCCAGGGTTTCTCAAACTTTGTCATAGTGAGCCTCCTTAAGTTAAGAAAAAAATTGTGCCTCCTGTAGTTTAATAGGACAACACAAAGAACTGAAAATCCCATATTTTCCAAGAACGAGTAATAAAGTAAAAGGGTTTTGATCAGTGTAGTTATAAGAGTGTGAATGTCAAAAGTACTAATTTTATTTCATAAAGCACCTTTCATGTTATCTCGCAGTTTTGCTCATCAAGAGTACAGATTGCAGTAGCTAAAATAAAACTGGTGATAGTGACTGTAAAAGTGACACAGAGGGCTAAAATGAATGGCATCAGCCCATAAAAAAGCAAGAGACGAGTACATTAGTGTGAGAGAAACTGGACCAACTAACTGAAACAGGGAACAGTCCCTATTATGGAATTGATTGACTTACAGCAAGAGCGTCCAACACAGGAACACATAGGCAACATGCCTGAAGCCCAAAGGCCTTGGGAAACAGAGCACTCAGCAGCAGCTCTTAACTTTTGCCTGTCTCTCTCTTGTACTGGCAGGAAGGACTAGTCCCCCCTGACAGGTGCTCCATTGAATGGCACAACAGTGGTGTCTCGCAGTGCACCCAGCCCTGCTGTACCACATGCTGTTCTAACTGCATCCCTACATTGCATCCCTGATGGGATGATCACTCTGATGTGCTATCAGAGTAGCAGCCGTGTTAGTCTGTATCCGCAAAAAGAATCAGAGTACTTGTGGCACCTTAGAGACTAACCAATTTATTTGAGCATAAGCTTTTGTGGGCTATAGCCCACTTCATCGGATGCCTGCAGTGGAAAATACAGTAGGAAGATAGATATATAACACACACACACACACACACACACACACACACACACACACAGACACACTCTCACACACATATCATGAAACAATGGGTGTTACCATACACACTATATTCCCCCCCCCACACACACACACAGTTCCTCACATCTTCTTGTCAATTGCTGGAAATGGGCTTTTTCATTACCACTACAAACAGTTTTTTCTCTCCTGCTGATAATAGCTCACCTTAACTGATCACTCTCCTTTATAGTGTGTATGGTAACACCCATTGTTTCATGTTCTCTACGAGAGGTGCAGGCGGACCGCAGTGAAGACACCATGGTGAGTAGATCTAAGTACATCGACTTCAGCTACATTATTCACTTAAATCGTAACTTAAATCGATTCCCCTCTCCCCTCCCCCCCAAGTGTAGACCAGACCTACATTCAGTTTAAAGACAGAACTTTTCTGCTTCATAGGTACAGGGGATTAAATTTATAGATAACCAAAGTGTTTTTTATGTTGTGTAATATACAAAATTGTAAAAGGTTAATACTTACCAAAGGGGCCTTTTGTGGCCGCCGCCCAGCTGGTACCCTCCTTTCCTTCCCTGCCCGGAGGGTTAGGACAAGGTGCCAATCCAGCTGTTCCTGCAGTGTGGCCTGGAGATAGGTGTAGTGGACAAAATGAAAAGTCTACAATTGTGTAAGTGAAACATCAAAGGATAATAATTGGAAATCCAGCCTACTAATTAGTTAGGCGTACCACTGTGTGGTATCTTATATTGGCTAATGATAAACTTTTACCAAATTTATACTTTTGCGTCCTATTAAAATGTTGCTGAACCAATCTGAATATGTTAAACAACCTTGATCGATACTGAGTTTGCTGGATGGTACTTCTGGTCTTTGTAAAATGTGACAATTCAAAATTCAAATTGTTTTCTGCTCCATTGTATTTATACAATTTCCCACTATTTCACTGCAACAAACTGTGACACAGCCTCCTTTGCAAATAAAGATTTGGGGTGAAAAATATAGAAGAGAGGGGATAAACTGATGTTTATTTTCTATCAGCGACATTTCAGCCTCTTCTTTACAGTGTTTTTGGCTAAATAATGGAAAAGTTCAGTAGCTTCTTGGAGTCATTTTTGATTTTGTCCTTGTGTGGCTCCAGTTCTTTGTTAATTATTTCAAACTAGGTTTCCACTGAAACTGTGACAATGGAATTGATTATCAGCTTTCACATTTACTGCAGTTAGAATGAGAAATAACCACCTAGTGAATTCGACACTGTGAAGACTTAAAAATGTGACGAGCTAACTAGTTTTATATATAGGGCCCTACCAAATTCACGGTGCATTTTGGTCAATTTCATGGTCATAGGATTTTAAAACAGTAAATTTCGTGATTTCAGCTATTTAAACCTGAAATTTCACGGTGTTGTAATTGTAGGGATCCTGACCCAAAAAGGAGTTGTGGTGTGGTCACAAGGTTATTGTAGGGGGTGAGGGGGATTGCGGTAGTGCCACCCTTCTGTGCTGCTGCTGGCAGCGATGCTGCCTTCAGAACTGGGCAGCTGGAGAGCGGCAGTGGGTGGCCGGGAGCCCAGCTCTGACGGCAAAACCACTGCCAGCAGCAGCGCAGAAGTAAGGATGACATGGTATAGTATTGCCATCCTTCTGCACTGCTGCCTGCAGACCTGGGCCCTCAATCAGCAGCTGCTACTCTCTGGCCATCCAGCTCTGAAGGCAGCAGCGCAGAAGTAAGGGTGGCACGGCATGGTATGGTAAGGGTAGCAATACCACGATCCCCTAAAATAACTTTGCAACCCCCCTGCAACTCCCTTTTGGGTCAGGACCCCCAATTTGAGAAAGGCTGGTCTCCCCCTGTGAAATCTGTATAGTATAGGGTAAAAGTACACAAGACCAGATTTCACAGGGAAAGACCATATTTCATGGTCTGTGATGCATTTTTCATGGCCGTGAATTTGGTAGGGCCCTGTTTATATAGAACCATGTTAGATGTCCCACCTACCTTCCAGAAGTTTCTGTTAACCAATCCCACTCCCCCTTGAAAGTTCAGAACTCCACCCACTCTTACCTTTTCAAGGACCACCCCTTTTACAAGATTATAAAAAAATTAGCATAAAGTATACTGTGTATGGTATCATTTAAAAACTCATGATTTGCTGATCATTGTTGGCCTGGTAAAATGTGTGGCAACATTGTATGCAAAGAGACAAGATTCCACTGTACGATATTACCAGGACATGTTCTGAAGGGCAGTGACAAACAAGTTCCCTAGAGACAAAAGGCTAACCAACGCCTCAGCCAGGTGTCAACAAGATCAAATGCACCATCACCTGATCAAGTGGCCACTCTTCTGCAGCAGAGAGGGTGTGGGCAAAAAATCTACATTTTGACAAAGTAGCTTAATGGTCCTGACCATGCAATTTTTCTGTCTCCTGAACGTCAGTTGGAGATGATTCTTGCAGAAGAGAAAGGGCTATAAGAGGAAAGGCCATATCTCCCAAATCATCTCACCCTTGCCCTCTACCCATGGCAGCATCAACCCCTGAAGAACAAAGGAAGCAGCATTGCACTGGGGAAGGCTGGGGAGATCCTGAATGAAAGAGGTTCAGGCAGTAAGACTGTTGCAACATGTGTTGAGAGAGACCTTTTGCTTTGTATTCACTTAGCTTGTTAAGTGAGGTATTAGTTGCCTTTCACCTTCTATTTCCTTGTAACCAATTCTGACTTATATGCCTCATTACTTGTCACTTAAAATCTTTTTGTCGTTAATAAATTAGATTTGTTGTTTATTCTAAACCAGTTTGTTTGGATTGAAGTGTTTGGGAAACTCCATTTGGGGTAACAAGATTTATGCATATAATTTTCTATTAATGAAATGATGGACTTTGTATTAGCTTGTATTGTGCAGGAGGCTTCTGGGTAGTACAAGACAGATATTTCTGCGGGAAAGTCTGGGATTGGGAGTTTGCTGATATTGCCCTGCAGTGTAATTCAATAGTGGCTGGCTATAGATCTCATACAGTATAGCTGGGAGTGATTTACATGCTGGTGGCTGTGTGTGAGTAGACCAGGAGTGGTTGTTCTCACAGCGAAACAGTGTAAACGGCACCCCAAGTTGGGGAACTGAGGGGACCACAGCTGTCCATCAGTCCAGATTGACCCTTGGTAATGTCAAAGCTTCATCCATTCCCCTTCGTCCTTAGGATTCTGAACAGTTAGATAATATTTTTTCTCTCATTAGTCATAGTACACATAACAAGAATCTTAGGGCTGGTCTACATTTAAAAAGCTGCACCAGTGCAGGTGTGCCACCATAGCATTTTAGTGAAGATGCCACTATGCCAGTGGGGGGAGAGCTGCTTCTGTCAGTGTAGTTAATCTACCTCCACGAGAGGTGGTAGCTATGGTGACGGGAGAAGCTCTCTGCCAACACAGCGCTGGCTACGTTGGAGGTTTGGTCGATATAACTACATTGCTCAGGGGTGTGGATTTTCCACATGCCTGAGCAATGTAGTTATACCTATATAAGGTTGTAGTGTAGACCTAGGGTACGTCTTCACTACCTGCCATATCGGCGGGTAGCAATCGATTTATCTGGGATCGATATATCGTATCTCGTTAAGATCCAAGATACTTCCGACTTCAGCTACGCTATTTGCGTAGCTGAAGTTGCGTATCTTGGATCGATCCCTCCCCCCCCCC